>NC_056736.1:709232601-709532601 GCF_019279795.1 Protopterus annectens
ATTTGAATAATTTTGAAATGATTTATTGTGGTCTCCTTTTTTTTAATCATAAAAACCTGGCATTTTAACAGGGGTGTGTAGACTCTTTATATTCACAAATATACATACACACACTAACCTACATTTCTGACACATTTTATCAAAATATATATATATATATATATATATATATATATATATATAAAATGCAAAGGTCAGTGAGCACAGGAACATGAACAAAGGAAATGTGGTGATAACATGTATTAGTATTATACACACTTTATCCCAGATATATCACAGGGATGGGTATTGACTGCATCCAAAGAAAGGGGTAAGTCTCTGTTGGAAACAGCTGAGCTATAACATCAAAATACAGGCAAACCTGGAATTGTACAAACAGCCCATGCCAGCAGCACTGCATAAAGACAAAGATTATAAGACTTTCTCTAAAGTTAAAGACAGATCAATTATACAGATAACACACCTCTTAGGTATCTTAGCATCTACAAGTCCATAACTTGTGAAGTCTGATGAATAACAATGACTCTGGCTTTCAGTACAGGAAGTGGCAAGCTGAGCTATCAGGTCTCATGCTGAGGAGAATTCATTATGCAGACATCACGGCTCCTCAGTGGAACTAAAAACTGTTCAGCAGCAGAAGATGAAGATGGAGGTGTTACGCATATGCATGGGAACCCTAAGTCACAGACAATGGCTGTGGAACAGATTTACATTATTCAGAACTTTTCCAGGCTGAACTCAAACAATGTAATTGGTCACCATTAAAATCTCTCCCAATCAATGAAGCAGTAGAGTACTTTAATTCTAAGTTCTCCATCCTGGAACATCCTTGCCCCTTGCAGCTCTGTTAGAAACAAATCTAAACCAGCCCCCTGGCTCACAAACATAACTAGGCAAAAAATCCTAATTAGAAACAAATTCTGGGCAAAATGGCGTTCCACTAAAAATCCTTCAGATCACCAAATCTTTAAACAACATAGAAACAACACAAAACAAGCCATCCTGTTAGACAAAAATAACTTCTACCTACAGCACTCCCACCATAAGGAACCACAAAAGTTTTGGACTAGCATTAACAAACTCCTATACCCAGGTCAGTTAATCACTCCCAACCCACTTGGCTCCAACCTAACAATCCCTCCCAAACTGCTAATGCCTTCAATTCTTTCTTCACAAATGCTACCCAAAAACTTGCTAGCCATTTATCTCCTGATACATCAAATCTGCCTACTTCTACCACTATCCCACCCCCACCATTTCATATACAACCAGTACCTACTTCCTTCATTTTCTCCCTTCTCCAAAAACTTAAACCTACCACCTTCAGCAGACCAACTCCCTGCAGAATTTCTACAAAAAGGAGCTAAAGCCATTGCTTACCCCATTTCCATACTCATCAACAGAACCATATATGAGGGGACTATCCCATCCATCTGGTAAATTTCCCATATTATCCCACTACACAAAGGAGGTCACTCCAATGACTACTCTAACTTTCGTCCTATTGCTCTGTTATCCCCTCTTGCAAAAATTATGGAAAAATGCATCCATAAGCAACTTCTAAACCACCTTCTCCATAACAACCTCCTTGCCAACTGCCAACACGGTTTTAGTCCTTTTCACAGCACTACCACTGCCTACTATCCTTCACAGACAGCATCAACAAAAACCGTAACAATAATATTTTTTCCTCTGCTGTCTTTATTGATTTATCTAAAGCCTTTGATATGGTTAATCACCAACTCCTAATACACATTCTGAAATCGCTTTCACTTAATTCCCTAGCTATAAATTGGTTCAAATCTTACCTTGAAAACCGTCAACAGGCTGTACTCTGGCAAAACAAACTCTCTAGTAACCTTCCTATTACCCTCGGTGTTCCACAGGGCTCCATTTAGGCCCACTTCTATTTTCCATCTATATTAATGACCTCCAATCAGCAATCCCACATACCATCTGCATTCAATATGCAGATGACTCTACTATTATCTGTACAGCCACCTCTCAAACTGAACTTAAATCTCTTACCCAACAAGCTTTCAACACTGTAGAACAATGGTTCTCAAACCGATGCCTCCTGCTTAACCCAAAAAAAACTAAATTGCTACTCTTCACACCAACCCGAAACTCCACCTACTCACCTTACACTCCACATCTACTGATGGAACTGTTATTACCCCCGACACATCTACTAAACTCCTAGGAATAACAATTGACAACAACCTAAACTTTGATAGTCATATAAACAGCACAATAAAATCAGTTAACAAAAAACTAGGATCCCTTTATAGAATCAAGCCCTTTCTTACACCAGTAGCTAGGACCACTATAGCCAGAACCCACTTAATCTCAACTCTACTTTATGCTTCCCCTATATATACTAACCTTTCAAAAAATAACCTCAACAAACTGGCAACATCCTATAATAACATTGCTAGATTTGCAACAGGCTCTCCCTTCAGAACTCATCACTGTTTAAACCTAAAACAACTGGACTGGCTAGAATTTCTTTACCATATTCAATTTCTCCAGCTTACCATTGTCCATAAGTCCCTGCACCGACCCCACAACACTCCAATACTCTCTACCATCATTACACCTTACAAAAACCTCAAGAACTTACGCTCCTCAAACAAACTCCTGATCAACACTTCTAGATCCAATAACTCATCAGGTGACTCCCTATACTCTAACTCTGTAGGCAAGCTATGGAATTTATTACCTACTGAACTTACAACTCAAACTTCTCTTTCACTCTTTAAAAAGAAACTAAAGCTATTTCTTAAGACACACTGGCAATGCACCTGTACTAACCCTGACTAACTTCCTTCCTTCTAAACTAATAACTTCTCTGAAACTTCTAGTAAAGTCAAAAATGAATGTAGCCCAAGCCAAAAGAACAAAGTCAGCACAACAGGACCCGAAAAGCAACAATTAAGTACAATGCTGTAAATCCTTTTGCGTGGCCAATACCAACACAAACGCAGCTTATTCAAAAGCTTTTATTAGATCTCCAAATTAAAACCAAGCGCTTTCTCCCAGTCACTACCGGGCTTTCTCAAGGTAAAACAATTTGGTAACTCATGCCATTTCATTTATACTCTAGACAAGGTCACATGTCTCAGTTAATTAATGCCTATTGATGTTTTAAAGTAAAATACAAAGGAATGTAAAAATATAAAATTGTAAAAATGCAAAAGTGTAAAGTTTTATATAAAGTTTTGTGTAAAACAATCTTATATCCAAACAATAAAGCAGCACTATTGTTTTAGTTAACCATATTCTCAGGACAAGTAAACATACCCCCAACAAAACCCCAAACTTCCTCCTGTTTTTCTTTTATGCTTTTACTTTTAAAGCCTTGTCATTAAGGTCCTAGTACGACCTAAGCAGAACCCTGTAAGACAAATAATTTCCTCCTTTACAGTCTAGCTTGTCTCATTTTTAAAACACTATTAATGTTGATGTTCTCATTCATACCGGGAAACCTACTAGCATCCAATTTAAGTTGCCAAAGTAGTTCACGGTATTCTAGTTTTGTTTCCCAGTTGCCACCTCTAACTTCAGGGGCAACTTGTTCAAGGACAATAAACCTTAAACGCATATTTTCACATGTCAACAGATGTTTGTAAAAAGCATTGCTTTCCTTGTGGTTACTGATGTTCAGGTGTTCATATACCCTTCTTCTTAAAACCCGCTCTGTTTTTCCAACATAAAACCCTTTACATTTTTCACAAAACCCTAAATAACTCTCTGAAACTTCTAATACTACCCTACTGATACAAAATACCATAACATTGCTAATCAAATGTATGTATATACTGCATATCCTCACTGTCTATTGTATTTGAGAGACAGTGAGAGAGAGAAGAAAAAAAAAAAAAAAATATATATATATATATATATTTTGTTTTTTTTAACATTTGTATCTTCTAATTTGTCCCGTTATCACCTTTTTGTATTTTTAATTTGGATGTATTATGACTTTGATATGTCTATTTTATATATTTTCCTGGAGCTTTTCTCCCCGGGCCTCTACTGAAAATGGACATGTATCCAGCTAGACTAGCCCGGTTAACAAATGTAAAATAAAAATAAAAATAAAAATAAATAAATAAATAAATAAATAAACATTATAATGTCTATGCTTACCCCTTAGGGCTATGCATTGCTCTAACAGTGTCCACAATATATATTATCTCCCGTCAGAGTTTTACAGACTATTTTGTATCAACATTATTGCAAATGTAGATGATTTACTTCAGTTTGTCCAGCCGCATTTACAATCTCATGAATCACCCATTTGAGACAGGAAATCCTAGACAGGCTGAGACCCTGCACAGAACATTCAAAATTATTTTTTTTCACCCTCACACAGGACTGCATTTCTGGGGTGCCTCTATGACCCATTCTGTTCAAAGGGGTTTTCTTCCAAAGGACAAATTAAATATATATATATATATATATCTGTGCCATGTGTTTTCCACTCTGACTTGGGGCATGCCTCAGGATTCTGGTTCTCATGGCATCCATAACTCTCATAATACCTCTTGCAAAATTTGACATGTTGATAGAATGTTATATGAAGGCTACTGGGTACCAGCATCGACACCCACTGTCTTTTCAAATTCCTTCTTTAGGCTTTCTAAAAAGAGAAATTACTTGATGCAGACATCAAATATCCCTGAGTTCAGATCACCCAATTTCACTTCAGAGCAGTCAGTCACAGCAGACACCTCAGACCTCATATGTGGAGCTGTGTGTAGGGGAGTAAGTGCCATGTGTCTGGCACAGGAAAAAGCATAAAATAGATGCTAGCTGTTGTAAAGGTTCTCAACTCGGACTTCTTTGTTGTCCCAGGCACTGTTCACTTAGTTAGTGATAACACCGCACTGATGGGTTACATATATAGGGGGGGACCAGATGTTAGCCCATTTATAGACCAGCAAAGTTAGCATGGGATATAGCTTTACAGCACAATCTTATTCTAGAGGCACCCTGCATTGTATCAGAGCTGACTGTGTGGTAGAGAAGCTAGCAGAACAAATGCAGGCCTTAATGAATGGAAAACAGATCAGGGCTTTTCCCAAGATTAGCTGCATCTGTGGGAAATTCTTCAGGTAGACCTTTTCACTATGCTAAGCAATTAACTGGAAGAATTCTGTTCTGTGACTCCATGCAAGAAGGCCTGCAAGCCAAATGCCTTTCTGTTTCTCTGGACATGAATGTTCCTGCATGCTTTTTCACCCTTTCCACTGATAAGTCAGACACATTGGAGAAAAAGATATGTTGAACATAGAAGTACCATTCTCTTGAACATGCTCCCCATACGTTTGAAGCAGAGTTCCTCCCTATCCCTACTGAAGTGACACTTGCACCAATGGATGGTGAATAAGTTGCTCATCCATGGGCTGTCATATATGTGTATGAAGGACAGAGGCACACAGTAAATCACCCCCGTATGTAAATAAAATTTGAGAGACACTTTTGGGGTGCACGGCGACAGTGGCTATTACCTTGCTAAACAGCTATGAACCTGTGGTATGTGAGGTCCTTGTAAAGAGGGAGGAAGAAATCCTCTCAATTGTGGTGATGCCCTTCTGGCCCGGGCAACAGTGGTTCTCCCTTATTTTGGAATTGGGCAGGGGCAATTACCACAAGCTTGCACACAAATTGGAATCATACAAGAACCGGGCTGATTGATACATTCCAAACCACAAACAACTATACCAGTCTTACTGAAGGACATGGTCTTAATAGCCTTTAGGCTCCTGTTTTCTGAGGATGTGCATCAGGTACTAATGGAGGCAAAATAGCCTGTTGTTGTTGTATCTTTCGGCTTTTCCCGGTTAGGGGTCGCCACAGCGGAACTCCAGTCCGCTAATGATTGGCAGTAGATTTTTACATGCCAAGTTGCCAGCCCTGACACATAACCTTCAACGAAGGTATGCCCATTCACGCATGTCTCCACACAGAAGATGCTCTAGCTGAGAATCGAACAGGACAACGTCTTACTGTGAGGCGACAACGCTACCGCAGCACCACCACTGCAGTCAAAATAGCCTGCTAATCAAAAACATACATAATCAATTGAAAAATGTTTCTACTCCATGATAGCAAAACAAGTGAGTGAGTTGGTATCCTATGGCTTGTCTTACTTCTCCATCAAGGTTAATTTGCCATTCAGTTCAGCAAGTCTGGCTATGGATCTCTCTAGTTCACTGAATTCTCTTTGCAATATGTTTTTCAAAGGGGTGCCAATGAAGAAGAATTCCAGAAAACTGGTTGTTCCTCCTTGTGATTATAATTTGGTGCTACAGAAGTCAGCTGTCTTAGGTTCATAACTTGGAAGTCACTGTTGCTGATTGCTCTGACCCGTTCAAGAAGAATATCATTGATACAAAGCAGATGGGAGGGGTGAACCCTCTCTCTTTTTTCACAATGACAGGGTTGCTGAGAACTAAGCCTTCTTTTATTAGTGAAGTGGTACGACTTTAAGCTAACTATCCATGTACTCATTTTCTTTCTAGAATCCAAAAAAACAGAGGAGAAAGGATACTTCTTCCTGTGGATAGCTACGGACAACTCAAGTACCATTCTGAAACAACCAATCTTTCGGAACTCCTGTTCAGATGTTCATTGCTTGTGAAGTTAATAAGGAGGATTTACAACTCCAAGACAAAAACAAACTGGTAAAACAACAAAAAAGCAAGCAGGCTGTAGGTACACCACATCACACTGTTTATTGTGAGCGCTTTCGTCAGAGTCAATGCTCTAACTTCTTCAGGAAGTTAGAGCACTGACTCTGACGAAAGCACTCACAATAAACGGTGTGGTGTGGTGTACCTACAGCCTGCTTGTTTTTTTGTTGTTTTACAAGTTAATAAGGAAGGACAACTTGTATGACAACAGACTATTTAGCAAGTGGTTGTCTAGGGCTATCACTTTTTTATCTCACCACCAAGTATTACAGGCAGATTCAAGGCACACACTTCCAGGGCCTTGGCTTCAACTATGGATTTTTTGGAAAGTGTGGGAGTACAGAAGTATTTGAGGAGCAGCAACTTGGTTCTCTTGTCAAACTTTCTAAAATCACTATAACAGATTCCTTTTCCAGTTCTAGGACAAGCTGTGTTAGAATCGTTCACCAACAACTTTGAGACCCTTGCCCTTCCACCTCCTAGTTGTTGTGAGGCACAGTGGTCTCCCCATATCTTAGAATACCACAACAGTGATCAGTCGAGCATACTATAACATTACATTTACCTACACAACTGTACAGTGATCTCCATTTGAGTCATTGCTGCAGTAGTCAGTACCCTCCCCCCCCTTTTAGTGTGCTTTTCTATGCCATGGTGTGGATATGTACTTTATATCCTCCAAGGAAACTCCGCTCAGGGCTTGGCATCCCTCTTTACAGTAACATAAACAGAGGAGAACTAATTATATATAATACATCTTCAAAGCTATACATAAAACATATATGTAAAGGAGCATAACTAAAACATAAAAATAGTAGGAACTAGAAAATGTTTTCACATGTACATAAAACATTATCTAATAACAAAGGCAGATGTGACAACATCTACAAGTACTTATAAGCCAAGCACTATACAAGGTGTCAGTGAGCAGTTTGGCAGCAATGATGTAATTAAAAAAACTTGACAAAGAATAACATATAACTTTGGGTGAGGTTATAGGTGAGATAAGTTAAACTTTTATACAGTATAGAGAAAAATATCTGCAGGAAAAGATAGAGAAGGTATGTCTGACAAAAAATAGTACAGTTGAATGACAGTACAAGAACAATACCAAGAGTTAGCTGTGCTAGGAAGCTATGCATGTGTACATTTCATATGTATGTCAGTATTATACTTAGAGATACTTAATATATAGACATATACAATTTACCTACTGTTGGTAGGATTTATGTATTGACTCACCAAATAAAAAAAAAAAAATCTGTTTTGTGCATAGTCAAAGTGGAAAATCTTTCTGGGCATGGAGTATCACACAAAGATGCAGAAACACAGGCACGAGCCCACCCCCTTAGCTCATCCTAGCCTTTCTCCCTCATATTGTGACAAATATGGATGGACAATTACCTACAGTTTCTCCTACCAGTCTGGTTGATATGGGCATCCGGAAACAGTGTGGCAACTACCTCATGTACACAGACAACAAATTAATACTACCATCCAGGAACACAATTTGTGAGAGCTGCAATTACATTAGGAAGCTAGAGTCCATGCTCTCACTCCCTCAAGCCAGTATATCTGTAACCAAAAAGGTTGTCAACACAATCACTACACCTGAAACACCACCCACAGTCACATATGCAGCGGTCCTCCACATAAACATAACCAAACAAAGGAGACATCCGAGGCAAAAAAACACATGCGACGTCCACAGCTCTCCACACCACATACAATGCATAGTCCACATACCTGTGTCTCACAGCCACTAAGGCTTGACCATAAACCCAACATGTTAGTTATAGGAGACTCCATTGTGAGACGCACAGATGTGCCTCTCACCAGGCTGGATAAGGAGAAAGTCACGGTTACTTGTCTGTCAGGTGCCAGAATCCACCGTATCACACACGCACTCAAGTCTCAACAGGTACTGTTATGGCTCTGTCATAGTCCATGTTAGCGTGAATGACCTGAGATGCAACTCTCTGGACTACATGAAAAGAGACATGATTGAGCTTGCTGATTATTTGTCCCAGGCAGGTATGGCCCCAGCCTTAAGTAGCATCCTGCTGTCACCCAAAATGATGCCTGAAAACAAACTGAAAATGATTGACTTTAACAATTGGCTTAGTTTCTGGTGTCATTCCAGGGGGATCCAGTACCTGACAGCCTGGGAAAATATGATCGACACACCACGATGCTATAGAAAAAAATCTGTTGTAATGCTCACTGATTATTTTTTTTGGTTTTACACTGCTATTGCAATCTGTTTAATGACTTGCATCTCTGTTAGACTAACTGTACAAAATTTTACTAGAATTGCAAACATATACCTTCTCTGATATTATTACATTAATAATGAGTGTGAGACTTATCATTTCACTTATATTGTGTTACATAGTCCATATTCTGTTTTTGTAGCTTTCCCCTGGGTCCCATCTCTACTGGGGCTGTTAAATTAGGCTACACAAACACACACACGTATATAGAGATACCTATGCACATTTGCGTATGTATTATCTGTACACAGATATATACATATACATATGCAATGTGTATCTACACACATCCTATATATATATATATATATATATATATATATATATATATATATATATATATATATATATATATATATATATATATATATATATACACACACACACACACACACACACACACACACACACACACAAATACAAATACATACATACACACACAAGAAGAGAGAGAGAAAGAGAGAGACATATGAAGGCCATTCAGCACATGAACAGAGAAATTGAGATGGCAGGACTTAGAAGGACTAAACACAAACATCCACATCACAGGGAAGGGCTATGGTTGTATAACAAGAAAAGGGAGCAAAGCATTACAATTTGGTTTTAAACTGCTGCTGAGCTGTAACATCTAAGTAGAAGCAAGCCTGCAAAAGTAGGGAATAAAACACCACATGGTTTCAACACTGCATAAAGACAAATATTCTCAGAGTTTCCCTAAACCTAAAGACCAATCAGTTATGCAGAGTAGACACCTTTGATGTATCTTAGCATCTAGAAGTGCAGAGCATCTGAAACCTGATGAATAACAATGAATCTGGCTTTCAGTACTGGAGGGGTCAAGCAGAGCTACCAGGTATCATGCTGAGGTGATAAACTAATTATGCAGACACCACGACTCCTCGGTGCAAGTTCAATGGACTGTTCAGCAACAGAAGATGAAGACAAAAGTGTTATGCATATGCATGGGAACCCTAAGTCACAGACAACAGCTTACCATTTACAGATGAGGTAGGAGAAGAATCACAGGCAAAACCAGTTTTTACACTGAAGATACACATTAATATGCACATGGTGCTTGTGTCACAAAACAGTTGCATCAAAGCATGAACAGGTCACCAGAAAGTAGCTCACACCAAAGTTACATCCATACCTGTGCAATCTCTATTCCACCGGCCAAGAAAACTTAGCTGCATTCAGCAGATGCAGATGTGAGGCATTATCAGTTTCTTGTTACATGAAGAGAGCTTGCATATTAACATAATGGAATTAATAGCAATCACATGTCATATCAGTACCATGTTGTAACGCCAGACTAGCAATTACTCCTTTCCTTACATGTGTACCATACTGCCAATTCAAACTGGGAGCAAGGGGTAAGAAATACCTCAAGCACGCACAATTCATTGCAGACAAATACACCCAGATATGCTGAGACAAATGCATGTAACCTTCCGAAACCACAAATACCTCCTAAATGAAATACACATAAGAAATACACTCAGCTGCCCCAAATGCACTCTCAAAAAAAACACCCACATCAACACAGAGCTACATGTCATGGAGCCTCTATCTCTAAGCCCATAAGGCAAGTCACCATAAAATCTAACATTCTAGTAATTGGAGACTATCTTGAAACACACTAATGCCCACATCACCACCCTGAGTAAGGAGAAAGTTACAGTCAGTTGCTTATCAAGGGCTAGAATCCTCCAAAATTACGCATGCACTCAGGTCAATGGACTATAATTACCAATGTGACTAAGTCATAGTCCATGTGAGAGTAAATGACCTGTGATGTACCGCCCTAGACTATATGGACAGAGACATCATATACAACTCTTGGAATATGTGTCTCAGGCTGGTATGAGCCTAGCATTGAGCAGCATGTTACCTTCACTGAGGATGATACAATGATACTATGATACAATGTATCACTGAGGATGATACAATGATACAATGTATCACTGAGGATGATGTCACACTGCATTGAGCAGCATGTTACCTTCTCCAAGGATGATGCCACAATACGAACAAAAGATGATTGACTTAAATAACTGGCATAGTTTCTGGTGTCATTCTAAGGGGGGTGCAATATTTGTCAGCATGTAAGGAGATGGTCAACAGGCCATGCTGCTTTACCAGGAATGGTCTGCACCTCTCCCCTCTATGCTTTTGAATATTAGCTAAAACATTGTCTTCCCCCAATAGTGCCTTTTTTAGGCAATGCCAAACTGAAAGTGCTTCCAACATAGCAATTCAAAACCAAGAAAATCTAAAGGTATTACTGCTCATTGCTAGGAGACTAAACAAAAAACTCCACTGCCTAGAAGCTCTCTTTACCCTAGAGAATGCTGATATACGTGCAGTCACTGATACATGGTTGAAAGCCACGGAGAAAACACCAACAGTGCAAGGGTATAATGCCCTGCACACATTTAGGCCAGCTACTTTACAGGCTGGGACTAAAGATGGGCATATCTCTGTTTAAAGGCTGGTCAAACAGACAATGCACTTGAGCTGCTCCATGTTCAAGTCACCATAGGTAAAATCCAATACCACTTTCTTGCAAGCTATAGGTCCCCCTCTATGATCCAGGAAAACCGTATCATGTATTTAAACTTATTAGAAACACTAACCATCCAACCCAATACCATATTTATGGGTGACTTTAATTACCCCACTATTAACTAGGAATCCTATATGACAGCAAATGTACATGCACAGAGATTCCTGGATTTTGCAAACACAAACTCCCTGGACCAGATAGTCAATACACAAACCAGGGGTGCAACCATAGTGGATCTGGTCCTTACTAATATGGGAGACTAATGCATACCCCCTACTGTAATGCCTTCCCCTGTAAGGACACATCACACAATGGTCTCCTTTGAAGTAAAAATAAAACCTGGATCCTCAGCTAAACATGGAATATCCAGGAACTATTCTAAGGCTAACCTCCTGCTATTAAGTGGGAACCTTGCAAAATTTCCATCCCCCATAAACCCTAAGAACACTTCTGCCTGTGCAGAATTGTTGACAGAAACACTATACAAACATGTTAATAGCTGCATAGAGGCAGCTGTACCTACCAGAAAGAAGTACAGAAGGAACTAAAAAAAAGCCACCCTGGTTGAATCACAAAGTCAACTGGATGTATAACAGGAGGAAGAAAATCATGGTAAAATTTAAGAGGTGCAGCATCCAGCAGGATAAAAGCACTCTCAAACTAAACAACTCAGAGGACAGAAAGTATACCAAAATGAAATTTGAGGCAAGTTTGGCCTCCCACACCAACAACCACCACCACCAAGCATTCTTTAGCTATGTCTGCAACCTCAAAGGCAACACACAATTGTGTGCAGAGCTCATTGTAAATGGAACAACCTATACTGAGCCAGAAGATATAGCAAACCTCCAGGCTGATAAATTCAGCTCCAAATTTACTCGTCTCTCCACCTCAACCTTCCCTCAGGAAAATTAACAAATATAACTCCCCCTACTATCACTATGGAACAGGTCCTTTAAACATTCTCTCTAACACCAAGAACACTGCATCAATGGGCACAGAAAATATCCCTGGATGCCTTCTAAATAGCACGAAACATGACCATCATGGCCTCTGGAATTACTATATTAACTATAGCCTCCAAACAGGCTTCATGCATCATGAATGGAGAAAGGCAACAGTCATCCCTCTGCACAATGGTAGGCCATCTACAGAACATGGAAACTACAGACCCCTTAGTCTCACTAGTCTTATACATAAATCTATGGAAAGAATTATCATGGAGATGATCAGTAGAGATATAGTAAACCTCCAGACACTGGACCTAACCCAGTTTGTTTTAGTCAAAGGCAGATCATGCCTACTCAATCTGTTGGACTTCTTTGACAAGGTCACCAAAGCAACAGATGAGAGAAAAATCATTCAGACTGCCTACCTTGACCTGGCCAAAGTATTTGACAATATCCCACTTGAGCACTGTTGACAAACTCAATAGGTTAGTTACAAACCCGGATGTCAGTTGGTGGATAGCCAACTGGCTCACAGACAGGACCCAGGAAGTTATATGTGGGGAGTCTACCTCTACAAAGAGGCCAGTGACAACTGGAGTCCCACGGGGATCATCCCTGGACCGCTCCTTTTTGGCATTTACTTCTCAGAGGTCACGGCCAATGTCAGTGGCCTCTTGCTGACTACATTTGCAGATGATTGCAAATTAGGAGCTGTCATTGAATCTCACACTGACAAAATGTTCTCCAGAAGGGGCTGACACAGATAAACAGCTGATGTCTGAGCCATGGACTAAAACTAAATGCCAAGAAATGCATAATTAGTACCTTCTGGGAAGTTGTCCATCTCTGGTAACTATCAAATTGACAATACACCCCTTAGAGTTGACCCAGCAGTCAGGGACTTAGGGACACAGGTAAATAGTAATCTAGTCTTTGATCACCACATGTCTACAGTGGTGAGGAAATCATTCTATGTTGCACAACTTATAAACAAAGGTATGGCATCCAAGTCTAAGGAAGTCATTGTTCCACTGT
The DNA here is from genome assembly GCF_019279795.1 of Protopterus annectens. Lineage (NCBI taxonomy): Eukaryota > Metazoa > Chordata > Ceratodontiformes > Protopteridae > Protopterus > Protopterus annectens. The sequence continues at coordinate 709,246,127 of NC_056736.1, forward strand.
ATTTGGTATTCATCAGACCATTCATTGACTACAATGCCCCCTTTGGTATATACCTAACCAGGCATATTCATCTGGAATGTCCACAGAGGTTGCTCAATAAAAGAATAAAAGGGCATAAGTAATATATCCTGTGCTGACCGACTCAAGCCCCTACCCTTGTATTCTGTGTCCTACAAGCTTTTGAGGGGAGATCTATGCCTGGCATACAGGGCATTGTCAGACCTTACTCTGATGGACCTCCTGCATATCCACCAAACAAACAGTACCAGAATTACCCATTCTAAAGAATTAAACCTTGCCTATGATATAAATAAGACCTGCTGGAGAGATAGGTATGTATCACAGAGACTACCCTGTCTATGGAACAGGCTTCCCATCCATGTGAAGAAAGGTTCCTGCCTAACTCAAAATAAAGTGCAACTTGGACAATTGGATGGGAAACTGGAAATGCATCCCTGGTTTGGCACCCGTGTCTTTCATGGACACAGGTAGCCTGTAAATGGTTCATCTGTCAGGCCTATGCTCGCACTTATCAAGGGTATCAGAACTGGTCAGAAATTTAGGATGCATGACTAGCTTATAAAGGCCCTTGAGGTCATTAACCTAGTAAAGACCTATGAACCCATAAATGGAAATAGTAATCAGGGAACTAATCGAGCAGGACATAGGGAACCTCCAAACACTAACCCATATCTGTTTGGATTCATCAAGGGCAGGTCATGCCTACTCAGCCTGGTGCATTTTTTTAAAAGGCCATCAAGCCAATAGATGAAGCGGATGAAGTATACCTCAACTTGGCCATAGCTTTTGACACAATTGCTCATGAAGATATAGTAGAAAGCTACATATGTTGGAAAAGAACACTTAATTCAATAGATGGATTGTCAAACTGTCTCACAGATAAAAACCAGGAAATCAAAATCGAGTACATTACCTCTACAAAGATACCAGTCACCAGTGAAGTGACCAGGGTTTTGTGCAGGAGCATCTACTTTTTGGCATCTACTTTCCTGAATTAAAAGCTACTACCAAAGGGCTCTGGCTGACTAAGCTTACAGATGACTGCAAGATAGGAGCAGTCAATGAATCCCCAAGTGACTTAGCATCCTGCATAAACGTTTGTCCCAACTAAATAACTGATGCCAAAATCATGGACTAAAACTAAATGCCAAAGAATGTATTATTGTATCCTTTGGGAAGCCATCCACCATAGGGAACTACCACACTGACAACATGACCCTAAGAGTTGACCCAGTTGCTCAGGATTTGGGATCTTATGTGGGCAGTGCCATACCTTTTGAACAAAATGTGTCCACAGTTGTAATTTCTTACTTCCTTCTATATTGCATAATTTTATAAACAATAGGGTTGTGTCTAGATCTAAGAATGAGTTTGTTCTCCGTTACTCAGAAGTCATTATGCCAGTTATTGAATCTAATGTCTCATTTGCCATGAATATGTCCAGACACATGCAACAAGTACAGCAACCATAGAGATACTTTGTTAAAAGGATACAAGGCCTAACCTACATGTCCTAAATGGAACTACTCAAACCCTTCCACTACACTCAGTGTCCTACAGACTGCTAAAAGGTTACCCGTGTCTGGTATGCATGCCATCCAACAACCCAGTGCTGATGGATTAACTGCACATAAGTACAGTGGCATCAGAAATACTCTGCCTAGGGTTCTAAGTCTCTTCTGCAACATCAACATAATTGTTTTGTGGGATAGGTAAATCATGGTAAGGATACTGCTGCTCTGGAACAGACTTCCCATCCATGCAAAACAAATGTCATCCCTTTCCATAGTCAAGCAGAATCTGGATCTATGGATGGAAAAACAGATAAATTACCCTAGGACTGCCCTCTGTATTACTAATGGACAGAGACAGATCTTAATGCTTTAGCGCAAGTGTGGGTCCTCTGAAGTTATCTATAGTACAATCCCAGTTATTCTCATTAGGGGTGATCTATAAAATTATTGACCATGAGATAATTAAGACCACTCTCTAAAAAATGTGATAGGTTAATTGAAATGCAAAAAGGGAAACTGGCCAGGCTTAGAAAAAGCCTATAAGGGCATCTAGGCTAGTACTTACCTATGAACCTTTAAACATGTCCAAAACGTATTAATACCCTCATTTATACCTGGAATACATTTTAAAAATACATGAACCAGTGAAAATGTCTTTGTCATTGGTTTGGGAAGAGGCAGAAGGATAAGAGTATTTGTATCTCAGAAGTCAATTCAAATGTAAAGGGTTAATATCTGACTAAGTCTATAGATGACTGTAAACCTGGTACCATCATAAACTCTCAAGAGGATGCCAAAATCCGCCAAGAGGGCATTTCCAAAACAAATAGCTAATATCAAAACCATGGACTACAACAAAATGCTAGGAAATGTACATTGATTATATCCTGCAGCAAGCATAACTTTTCTTGTAATTATCAGATTGACAACGCACACCTAAAAGTTGATGATATAGTGTGGGACATGAGAACTTATGCTGACAACCAAATGTCAGGGATCTGGGAGTGTGTGTGTGTGTGTGTGTGTGTGTGTGTGTGTGTGTGTGTGTGTGTGTGTGTATATATATATATATATATATATATATATACCAGCCAACCTTGAAGTGCAGGTATTAATACTATGTTGTTTTCCCCTCACAGGTGGCGTTAGGGTTCAGGGTCCTTCCTGCTTGATCATCACATATCCACTGTTAAGGAAGTCCTTTTTCAATGCAGAGCTTATATCTAGGAGTATGGCATCACTGTCTGTAAATGTAATCATTTCAATGCACTCTGCTTTCATAAGGCTGCTCATTGAATTTAATGTCCCATTCGGTAAACACCAGTCCAAATAATTGTCACAGCTGGGGCAACCACAACTCACTTTGTCGCCCAAAGAAATCAAGGGCATAAATCACCAAAAGCATGCAGACGCTCACACAAGCCTTGTTTCTCTTTTCAATACCATGGAGGCTAATATGAGGCAGTCTCTGCCATGCTTATGCAGCCTCAACAGACCTTATCCTGTCAGACCTATTACAGATTCACAAGTCCACTGATAATATGAACACCTTCTGAAGGGATCACAATCTGTTTTGCAACATAAATAGACCATGTTGGAAGGACAGATATGTTTTGCAAAAACTGTCTTCTACTCCACATAAAGCAGAAAAACTTGTCTTACTCTATTCAAATGCTACTTTGTTAGATGGGAAACTGCAAATTCACCCCTGGTTTAGCATCCATATTCCTCAGGGATAGGGGCAAAAAGTAAATGTCCCAGCATATCTCCTCTCTGTCTACCTTTGGGTTACTCATATGGAAATTGTTAAGGGGTAAAAACTACCACTGGAATGTAAGGCTAGGCTTCTTAAAATCATCACAGATCAGTAGCCTATGAACAGGCATGTACAGATCCTACAACATGCTACAGCAGAGCTATACAGACTGTTTAGTATCACTATGTCATAAGAAATGCCATAACAGGCACATACTGACCCTACAACATACTATGTCAGCACTATACAGACTGTGTACACATGTCCACATACAGCATATTTCAGTACCAGAACATCCATAACACTATACGTGACTGCTTGACTAAGTAGGTCTACTTCGTTAGCTTCCTGCTGTTGAGTGAGTGCTAAAAATCAGTATTAACATCAAGGGTGCTTAACAGTGATGTCGCTTTTTCCAGGTGCAAAAATCATTTAGCCAACTATATCTCTACACAACACTCTTGTGTACCTCCCAGCAATCACAATCTTCTGTAGTGTGTGTGACTTTTTCTAATTGTTAGTCTCTGCTTCATGACACCCATGCAGAGAGGCAATAGAGGTATGACTGCTGAATCCTACACAAATGCACTTTATAAGCACTTACATGAGTGCATGGATCATGCTATCCCTAACAGAACCAAGATGCTATCCTCCAAAAAAAGGAAGCCAATCTGGTGGTCCCCTGCCATAAACAAACTCTACAACAGAAGAAAGAAACTGTTGCAAAAAAAAAAAAGAGTAAAATCCCACGAGTGGAGGAGCTCCCTGATCAGTCTCAGTAAGAGGTTGAGATCCCTCATAAAATCCTCCAAAGCTAGTTACGAAAACAAAAATCGCCAGTGATTCTAAAGACAACCACAAAGCATTCTATAGCTATGTCAAGCTTCTCAATGGCAACACTCAGATCTGCTCTGACTTACAGCACAATGGCACTGAATATACAGAACCAACTGATATTGCCAATGTCCTGGCAGATAGGTTCAGTGCTAACTTTACCCCCCTCCACCCCCTAAAAGGGTCCATCTCTAAACCGTAAGAATGTAAAGTTCCTGTAATCACGGATGCACAGGTAAAAAACCACACTCTCCAAAGCCAAGAACACAGCATCCATGAGACCTGACAACATCCCAGGCTGCATTCTGCACGAACTACAGAATGAACTGGCACCCCACCTAAGCACCATGTTCAATCATAGCCTCACTTCAGGCTTTGTGCCCACTGAATAGCGCACAGCGACCGTTATCCCACTCCACAAAGGTGGAGCCACCACAGACCCTGGGAACTACTGCCCTATTAGCCTAACGAGCCTGGTCTGCAAGGACATGGAACGTATCATCATGGAACTTATAAACAAAGACCTACACAAAATGTTGAGATAAATATTTTATTACAGAAATGCTTCCCAGAAAGGGAAAAAAAACTCGCTTTGCTAACAGGCATCTCAAGGATGAGAAGTAACAGTAGTAAAAGTACAAAAACAGCTGACAAAAAAGGTCACTGAACCTACTGCCACGAAGTTGAAAATTACATCACTCTTGCCCTGATTAACATGCTACACAATGCATACAGACTATAAATGCCAACATGCAAAGTACAGCTACTCAGTATTACACACTGCCTTGTAAGGGATACATTCTTGGTCAATTTCTGATGCATAGAAGCAACCACTGCAATTAACTGTTGTACACCACCAAACAAAACACACACACCAACTTCTAATAGTCATCTGAAAAGCAAAGGGTAAACAGCCAACTAGCTCATATCAGAAACAAAACACAAAACACTTAAGAAGGCAAAATAAAATGTTCAAAATTTAAGTTTATAGACTGGCATGTTATTACTGCAAGAGATCAGTATCTTCACCCTACAGGTCAAGTCTATATTTAGAACTGATGGCTATCTAAGTTTATCAACTAAACTAAGAGCTACATACTGAAAAATGAAAAACTGTATAAAGACTATCTTCTAAAGCAGTAAGCTACAACAAGTGTACAAATCACATGCAAAACACACCTATCCTGAATAAAAAAAAAAACTGATACGGGAAGACAGGTCTCACCAGGGTCTTAGCACTTACTACTATTAATGAACGGAAACTGCCTCCCCATAAACAAATACTATTACCAAGTTACATTACACACCCAGATGTAGAACAGATGTAACAATGAAGAGAAGCCTACATTAATCAAGTACTAGAAGAAAAAAATTAAATGATAAAAGGATGAAAGTGTCATTTAGAGTACCATCTCACTGGTGACAATTTCCTCTTCTCAAAATGAAAATACACATTACATTCTTATACAGCTACCTTAAAAAATGGTACTTCAATGGAATGTACTATATTTTAATTGTTCTGTACTTGTCAAGAGTACAGCACGGAGCCCAAAAAACTATTTGCAGACTTGGACCAGATGAAACACAAAGCATTACAGAGATTAAAGTTTACATCACATAGAATTACACATTACTAACAGTTCAAAAAACAGTTGCAAGAAATCCAGATATAGCAGCACTGACCAATGAAGCCGCTATACCCAATGATTACAGTGTCTTACCTACAGTGAGACAGTAAAAAAAAAAATCAGGACAAATCTGATTAAATTTACAGCCATACTTTGATATTTAAATAAATACAATTTTTAGCCATATTTTGGTTTGCCACCAACACATGTAATTCTATTTGAATTACAAAAGGAGGAAATTCTAGGCACACTACAGGTGTAAACACATAGTGGCTCTTTAAAGAGTATAAATATGTTTATAAGGGTGGAGGTTGGCAAAGTGGTTAAGGTGTCCCCTTATAGGTACAGGGTTTGATTCTCACATGGGATAATTGGCTGGGTTTAGAATGGCCCACAAAGAGATCCTTTGAACAACTTTACACATAGTAAATAAATAAAAAATATACTATCATCTGACCTGATTAAAATTACAGCCATACTTTGATATTTAAATAAATACAATTTTTAGCCATATTTTGGTATGCCACCAACACATGTAATTCTATATGAATTACAAAAGGAGGCACTTCTGGACACACTACAGGTGCTTAAAAGAGCACCATCAAGACTGCAACAGTACTAATTTCACATTGGACCTAGGAATGGGGTCCAATCCCATCATGGTATTAGAAACCCAAAAGACTTGAAGAATAAAGCTAGAAAACATATACTGTGAAACAGTACTTCTTTTACATGTTCTAGTTCAACTGCAAGGTTCTGTTAATAAAACAGAAACAGTAGCAGCTGCCTGTTAAGAGTTTAAACCATCAGGCCAATGCACTGGAGCTAATTCAAATCCAGCTTGGAATAAGAATAATAGGTCTCCTGTACTTGCCAAATACTAAAGTGGAACATGTAGCAAAACCACAGTTTTAACAGAGACAGCAACAGGTGAAGCCAATATTTATTCTAAATTACATGGAAGACGTACATCCAGTACAAAGTAGCCATTACAGAAAACCAGCATACAGTCTCTCACATAGAAAATCATGATGACCTGGTCAAGAGCACTACAGTGATATTCTACTTGATCATCACCAGCCACGCAATTAAAAGCTGGCACAATACTTCTAATTGAAGCAGTACATTTTAACTCACGCTAAAACAGCCATTTCTGAAGATGAAATCGCTACGTCCATGCACCTCACGTATGCAGGACGAAAATCCCCAATTTTCTGAGATGCAGCAGGCTTCAAAATGGACACAAGTAACACTTAAGCAGTTATAGTAAAGGACATTTTAAACTTTAGTCACATCACCCTCAACTGTGATTAGTACACACTATAAAGTTGGGTTAAAACGACAGGAAAGCAAACTGCAAATAAATGTCACGATCCTACAACTCTGTTCTATTTCTCAGACATTAGCTTCCCATAACTGTACAACAGGATTTAAGGGTTTTCCTTCTATGCGACCTAATCAAAAATGTGAAAAAAGCTTTCAAACTGATAAAGATGAAAACAAGATAAAAAGAAGGAACGTGTGCGATATGTCCAAGAAACATCCCATACTTTGATCTGCAAGCTATTGCAATGAGTAAGGGACTATGATCGCTACTTGTTACGTTTCTCTGCCTTCACTACAACACTATACAAGTGAGTGCATCGGTATTTTGCACAATAGGACAGTTAACAAGGCAAACATGCCTGTAAAAAAGAAAAAAAAGCCTTTGCCTTTGTAGCACAACAGTAGCTTCTCACGAAAACAGGATAGTGCTCCCTCAAAAAAATAGACGCGTCCTGCAACAAAGCTGAATGGAATAGTTCCCAAAGATGCATTGCATTGCCTTTTTATTGGTTGTAGAAGTGCAACCTGCTGCATAGGTAACTGATGGGGCATTTTCTGTCTGAAAGGACTGAAGGAAGGTGGTTTGTGGGTGGTCCTTGGGCAGAAACAGGGAAAGGTGGAAAATAATGAAGGGCGTTATTACCGAGCCGTTCCTGCACCCAAACAGTAAGTACAGCTCTGCGGGAGTATTATTTTCTTTAAAATGGCTCACAGTACCGGAATTGTAGAATTGGGCGATAACAGAAACATTGGAAATAACAATGTACTGTAGGACTGGTCAATTTTAACATTGTTATATTCAAAAGACAGGGAAGAAAAACATTTCAGAACGGAGGAAATAAGCACAGAAACACATAGTGGTCCTTTAAGTACTACCCTCCCAGTGTTGGAACTACATTGGATTTATGTTAAGTACTACCTTCCCAGTGTTGGAACTACATTGGATTTATGTTAAGTACTACCCTCCCAGTGTTGGAACTACATTGGATTTATGTTAAGTACTACCCTCCCAGTGTTGGAACTACATTGGATTTATGTTAAGTACTACCCTCCCAGTGTTGGAACTACAATGGATTTATGTTAAGTACTACCCTCCCAGTGTTGGAACTACATTGGATTTATGTTAAGTACTACCCTCCCAGTGTTGGAACTACATTGGATTTATGTTAAGTACTACCCTCCCAGTGTTGGAACTACATTGGATTTATGTTAAGTACTACCCTCCCAGTGTTGGAACTACAATGGATTCATGTTAAGTATTACCCTCCCAGTGTTGGAACTATATTGGATTTATGTTAAGTACTACCTTCCCAGTGCTGGAACTACATGGATTTTTACTAAGTACTACCCTCCCACTTTTGGAACTACATTGGTTTTATGTTAAGTACTACCCTCCCAGTGTTGGAACTACATTGGATTTATGTTAAGTATTACCCTCCCAGTGTTGGAACTACATTGTATTTATGTTAAGTACTACCCTCCCAGTGTTGGAACTACATTGGATTTTTGTTAAGTATTACCTTCCCACATTTGAAACTATATTGTATTTATGTTAAGTACTACCCTCCCAGTATTTGGAACTACATTGGATTTATGTTAAGTACTACCCTCCCAGTGCTGGAACTAAATGGGATTTATGTTAAGTACTACCCTCCTAGTGTTGGATCTATATGGGATTTATGTTAAATACTACTCTCCCACTGTTGGAACTACATTGGATTTATGTTAAGCACTACCCTCCCAGTGTTTGAACTACATTGGATTTATGTATAAGTACTACACTCCCAGTGCTGGAACTACATTGGATTTATACTAAGTACTACCCTCCCAGTGTTGGAACTACATTGGATTTATGTTAAGTACTACCCTCCCAGTGTTGGAACTACATTGGATTTATGTTAAGTACTACCCTCCCAGTGTTAGAACTACATTGGATTTAAGTTAAGTACTACCCTCCCAGTGCTGGAACTACATTGTATTTATATTAAGTCCTACCCACCCAGTGTTGGAAGTACATTGTATTTATATTAAGTACTACCCTCCCAGTGTTGCAACTACATTGGATTTATGTTAAGTACTACCCTCCCAGTGTTGGAACTACACTGGATTTATGTTAAGTACTACCCTCTCAGTGTTGGAACTACATTGGATTTATGTTAAGTACTACCCTCCCAGTGTTGGAACTACATTGAATTTATGTTAAGTATTACCCTCCCAGTGTTGGAACTACATTGGATTTATGTTAAGCACTACCCTCCCAGTGTTGGAACTACATTGGATTTATGTTAAGTTCTACCCTGTCACTCTTGGAACTACACTGGATTTATGTTAAGTACTACCCTCTCAGTGTTGGAACTACATTGGATTTATGTTAAGTATTACCCTCCCAGTGTTGGAACTACATTGTATTTATGTTAAGTACTACCTTCCCAGTGTTGGAACTACATTGGATTTTGGTTAGGTATTACCTTCCCACATTTTAAAATATATTGTATTTATGTTAAGTACTACCCTCCCAGTGTTGGAACTACATTGGATTTATGTTAAGTACTACCCTCCCAGTGTTGGAACTACATTGGATTTATGTTAAGTACTACCCTCCCACTGTTTGAACTATATGGGAATTATGTTAAGTACTCCCCTCCCAGTGTTGAAACTACATTGGATTTATGTTAAGTACTACTATCCCTGTGTTTGAACTACATTGGATTTATGTTATGTACTACCCTCCCAGTGTTGGGACTACATTGGATTTATGTTAGGTACTACCCTCCCAGTGTTTGAACTACATTGGATTATTCCTAAGTACTTCTCTCCCACTTTTGGAACTACATTGGGTTTATGTTAAGTACTACCCTCCCAGTGTTGGAACTACATTGGATTTATGTTAAGTACTACCCTCCCAGTCCTGCAACTACATGGGATTTAAGTTTAAATACGATCCTCCCAGTGTTGGAACTACATTGGATTTATGTTAAGTACTACCCTCCCAGTGTTGGAACTACATTGGATTTATGTTAAGTACTACCCTCCCAGTGTTGGAACTACATTGGATTTATGTTAAGTACTACCCTCCCAGTGTTGGAACTACATTGGATTTATGTTAAGTACTACCCTCCCAGTGTTGGAACTACATTGGATTTATCAGCCAGAGAACCCAAAAGCAGTGAGTGTATTCTAGCAGCAGACCCAAACAGAATTCAAAGCAAAACCACAGCTAGTAACACGCAGAAAGGCAAGGGTCAGCATTTGTAAGATCCACAGGTTAAAATTTAGTGCTTTCTCAGTGTTCGCCACCACTTCATCAGACAAAAATGTAAAACAAATAAACTTCTTTTATACTAAATTTTAGTATCAGTTATCAGTTAACATAACAATGCAGAATCCTAATTGATCCACAAGGTATTTACTTTTAAAGCAACAGCATCTAAAAACAGCACATAAAAAAGTAGCAAGTACAAACACAAAAATGCAGAATAATACATTTATAGGTTCATAGGGTAGTACTAGGCTAACTGCTCTTGCGAGCCATTTCAAGCCTAGCCAATTATCCCTTGTGAGATTCAAACCCTGCACCTTGGGTTTGTAAGGCAAACACCTTAACCATTAGGCCACCCTCCCAATTTTCTTTGCCTTTAAGACTGGTTTTAGGGGTACATTGTCATTCAGACCCATTCCCCTATGTGCTCCTAACCTTAAAATCCACTTTAATTCTGCATTTTCTGTCAAGTTTACTAATTCCCCCATCACACTCTCAGTCTCAACTTGCAAAACTTGAAATACAAGTGTATGTGTGTTACCATTTGTTAGTGTGTGCTTTACTATTTGTTAGTGTGTGTTTTACTAAAGCACTACAGTCATTCCCTCTTCTCATTTTATTTTTATTTATTTTATTTATTTATTTACATTTGTTGAACCGCGGTGGTGGTGCTGCGATAGCGTTGTCACCTCACAGTAAGACGCTGTCCAGTTCGATTCTCAGCTAGAGCGTCTTCTGTGTGGAGACATGCGTGAATGGGCATACCTTCGTTGAAGGTTGTGCATCAGGGCTAGTAACTCGGCACGTAAAAATCAACTACCAATCATTAGTGGATTGGAGTTCCGCTGTGGCGACCCCTAACCGGGAAAAGCTGAAAGGCATAACAACATTTACATTTGTTGACCAGGAGTGTCCGACTGGACGTAGGTCCATTATCAGCGGGGCCCGGGGAGAAAAGCTTCACAGTTAAGATAAACAGACAGTAGTTACATTGGATTACATAGCGATTAACAATTTAACATATTAATTAATTACAAACATATTTACAGATGAAGAACATAGTACATCAGTAGACAACTAGAATCGTTATCTGTGAAATACATAACAGACATTAACAAATGTTACAATAAGAAGTTCCTGCTGTTTAATAAGTACTAGGCTTATGAGCATCTGAGCTTGCTGTAATCAAGGTAGTTAGTGGGGTGGAAAGAAAGGTAGTAGTTGGATGGGGTGGGTGATATTAGAGTGGGAGTTGCAAGGGCATAGCCAGCATGTTTTTAGGTGCGCTTTTAGTAAAGTTTTGAAGTGGGTGCATGATGGTACGGAGGTAATTGTGGGTGGGAGGGAGTTCCATAATTTGGCTATGGCGCAAGAGAATAGTGCTTCACCAGCAGTTATTGGCTATAGTGATCTGCAAGTGATTTTTGTTGCTGGATCTTAGTGGTCTGGTGGTGCGATAGGGTTGGAGTAGATTCTGGAGGGATGGGACATTTAGTGGATGGTTTACTAGTTTGTAGGTGAGTGATAGTTGATACCATTGAAGGAGGTGATGGAGTTCAAGCCAGCCCAGTTCAGCAAGTGAAAGACAGTGGTGACTACGGTAGGATGCCCCTGTGGCAAATTTGGTGATTTTGTTGTAGCAGGTCTCTAGCTTGTTTAGATCGCATTGCCTTAGGTTGGTATATATTGGAGAGGCATAAAGTAGGGTGGAGATAAGGTGGGAATTTTCTATTGAAATCTTTGCTGCTTTGGTGAGAAGTTGCTTATTTCTGTATAACGCTCCTAGTTTTTTGTGGACTTTTTTATGGTCATGGATATGTGAATGTCAAATTTTAGTTTATTGTCTATTTCCACTCCTAGTAATTTGGTGTGTTCAGTTGGGTATATAGTGGTGTTGTCTTTTGCTGTGATGTTAAAGTGAGAGTTGTTTTGAGTAGGTTTGGTGGGTTGGAAGATGAGTAGTTTAGTTTTGTTGGGTTGAGTATTAATTGGGCATTGGATGACCAAGTTTCAACAGAGGAAAAGGCTTCCTGTGTGACTTTTTGCAGTTAGGGTAGGGACTGGGCTGAGCAGATGATGGCTGAGTCATCTGCATATTGTATGAGTGTGCCATGTTTGGTGGCAGAGGCTAGATTATTGGTGAAAACAGAGTAGAGTAGGAGTCCAAGGATGGATCCTTGGGGAACCCCTCATACAATATAAATGATCCCGCACTCTCTCTTTCAATTTCCGTTTAGTTTTACCTATGTTAAATTTGAAGCACAAAACACAGTGTGCGGCATAAATAACATTCTGTGTATTGCAGTCTGCTGAAACCCTAAGTTTCCATAAATAGCCTGTCTCTGGATGCTTAAAATACATAAACTGATCAATATAATCACAGTATGCACATTCCAGACATTTACATGTACCCCATTGTCTTACCCCTAAATTATGATACAATCTAGGATAAAGTAAACATTTAAGGTTCTCTTTGTTTTTATACACAAAAATTGGCCATTGGCCTACCAGCTGTTTTACCTCCTCATCAGTGTGTAAGATATGCCAGTTACTTCTGACCACTTCCCTAACCCTATTCACCTCTGATGTATAGGTAATAACCATGGGCATTTTCACAGAACTGCTTTCAGTGTACTTAACTGTATCATTTCATTGTGAAAAAAGGGGCTTGGCCCTCCCTCCTCTTTCCTCATTTGTCAATTTCCACATGTTCATACGCTCTACCCATAAAGTCATCCCGTAGACGGCATAGTCCCTCACGAAAGTCCTTGTCATCACAGGATAAACGTGAGGTCCTCATAGCCTGTCCCTTAATTATATTACTAAAAATGTGTTGTGGATGCATACTTTCCCTGTGCAAATACATGGGACGATGGCATTCTTTCCTATGAATGCTGAGGGTTAGACCAGTTCCTAGCTTAGCTATAGTTACTTCCAAAAAATCAATTTTACTCATGGATTTCTTTAGGGTGAATTTGAGAAAGTTACTACTGGTGATCAAATATCAAGTTCTAAACTCGCTTCATCCCCCTGCCAACCTATAAAAAGACCATCCACAAAATGTCGATTTATTATTATATATGGGTTCAAATGATTTAGACTGTATTGGTGTTCCCATTCCATCATTACTAAGTTGGCATAGGAGTTTGCACAGCTAGTGCCCATAGCAACTCCTGTTTTTTTTTTTTTTTGCCAGTAGCATTTATCTACGAAGAAAAATATATTATTGTCTAGAACTAATTCCAGAAGTAGACAAAAAAGTCCACCTGTTTTGATTCAAATTTTCCATATCTATCTAAGGCACTTTTCACCATCATTATCCCCTCCGGATTGGGAATACATGTAAACAACGAGATCACACCTAGAGTTGCCAGAACCTCAGTGCTTTTACTGTTCTCTCTATTGGTTGCATTATATAGATCCCTTAAAAAATGTTCTCTGTCCCTTAGCACTACCTCAGATTCATCCAAAACCCTTCTAAGTTGTTTATCCAGAAACCTAGAGATAGGCTCTGTGAACCAGCCCCCACCTGCTACAATGGGTCTAAACAGAGGCCTCATGGGATGCTTATGTATTTTTGGTAACCTATGCATTTGGGGTATAAGTGGATTCTGCACTTTAAAGTAATCATACAGTTCCTTAGTGACAAGTCCTAAATACAGACATTCTAGTAAGCAGTTGTGAAGCCTGCATTTTAAGTCATGCACCATTGCTGCATCAATACTAACATAAGTGTTTAAATCACTAAGCATAGTAGACATACTGTCATAACAATAAGTTGAATCAAGAACCACCACTGGTCCCCCCTTATCTGCCAGATGAAAAAATGATATTTGTGTTACGTTGCATTTCTAACAAGGCTTGTTGTTCACTTTTAGTTAAATTATCTGAGCTACTGTGCCTATTCAGTTCCCTGTGACTGAAGAGCTCATACAGATCATTTTCACAGGCTAATCGAAAAACTTCAACAGCAGGAGGCAATGCTGGTACAAACGTACTAGGCTTTCTAAATAATTTAACTTCATTGTTTTCACCATCATTACCAAACATCAATTTTAATGCTAAATTACGTGCAAAGAGACGAAACTCAACAAGCAGTTCTGTAATGTCAGCCCCAGTAGTGGGGACAAAAGTCAAACCTTTAGTCAGAAGTGACTCTTCTGCTGCTGTTAAACTATAGCTGGAAATGTTCCAAACTAAACTCCTTGTTCCAACCCTCACAATTTCTTGATGGTTCTGGTTTGTTTCGATGGTGGCGGCTCCTTCCTCTTTTGGCCCCCTCTGTAGATGTCTAAATCATGGGACTTCCTTCTGGTAGTGTGATACAGCAGGGGTAATCCTGGAAAAAAAGAAGACAAGGATTTCACTTGGGATGAAGTATTTTACGCCTCACAACTGGACCCATTTTTGCTGTCTTTGATATTGAGACTACATTACTCAAACCTTGGCACTCCCCCACTGGAGTGGAGTATGTAGAGGTTTGTGGCTCTGGTGACGTCACTTTACTTCCTCAATGAGAACGCCCCTGCATGTACGGCAGCTGCAAGGTCTCTAAGTAAAAATTAAAAAACAAAATTGTAAGACCAGTAGACTGTGGCAAAATTTCAGATTTATTCAACTAAGTGCTAAAAAGCACATAAATAAATAAGTAAAGGAGAAAAAACAGACCGGTTTCGGCTGACAATCACATAGCCTTCCTCAGTGCTTGAAATAACAAAAAAACATTACTCCTTATATACTCAGCTATAGAGAGTCAATTAGTTCATCAATTAACTTTGTAACAACTGCTCATTTAGTCCAGGAGAAAAAAGACCCCCAAACTTAATGATCCATTTCCTTGCTTTATTATTAAGAATCTGGTGCCAACCTGTTTTATTGGACCTGTTGCTAACTATATGATCAATAACTATAAATTTAAAAGATGCATTCCCATGTACAATGGTGTGCTTAAACAGGGCATTGGTCAACTTCTGGTGTCTAATATCACATAAATGTTCTGTGATCCTGAATTTAACTGGGCATGACGTTTGGCCAATATAGAATGCAGAACAACTGCAGGTGGCTAGATAAATAACCTTATCAGTCTGTCATTTTGCAAAAAAGGAAATATTGTAAACCTGGCTAGTGTTTTTGCTACTAAAATATTTGGTCTTAGAAATCCTAGGACAGTGAGTACAGTGACCACATGGAAAACACCCCACAAGCTGTCCCCCCAAAAGGGTAGTTTGGGATAGTTCCCCCCTGTGACTATGTCCACGTTTATAGTGACTGAGGTATGAGTCAAGATTCCTACTTTTCCTGAATGGAAAATGACATCTATCACCCAATATTTTGGATAATTTATTATCTCCCAAAAGAATATTCTAGTGTTGCTGGACATTGTTCATTAAGGCAGCTGTATTTCTCCCATAACTAGTCACAAAATGTACAACAGATCCCTGATCATGTGTCCTATCTTTGTATTCAAGAAGAGTTTGCCTGTCAGTAGACTCAACTCTATTCCTGGCCTCCAAAATATAGCCTACCTTGTAACCTCTATTAATAAAATGGAAAATCAAATCATTCCTGTAGAGCCCATATGTAGTCTCCTCTGAGCAAATGCGTTTCATTCTTAGATATTGAGATTTTGGGATGTTTTTATAAATTTGTGGAGGATGATGACTGGTGGCATGGAGAAGGGAATTGTACTCAGGAAATTTACGGTAAACCTCAGTTCTCAAAGTATTATCAGGTGCCCTGATAACCATTACATCCAAAAAGGTGATGCAATCAGTATTGTAGTTTACAGTAAAATGTATCCCCAATTTATTTTCATTCAAATAATTCACAAATTCCTGTAAGTACTCCACATCCAATTTCCAAACCAGCCAGCAATCATCCAAATATCTTCTCCAAATGTCAATATCTTCCAAAAATATGTTGTGTGAATTGTCATAAATGATTTGTTCTTTGATATAGGCAATAAACAAGTTGGCATATATCAGAGCGAAAGAGGCACCCATAGCAGTACCTTGAATCTGAAGATAACATTTATCATGATAGAAAAATACATTTTTGGTAAGGACATGCTCTGCAAGCCCTATAAGGAATGTGTTGAAACCGGTTGGTATAGTTCTGACCTATAGAGCCAATACTCCAAAGCATCAATGCCTGCCCAATGGGGATATTCATATACAAGGCAATAATATCCAAAGTGCAAATTCATGGCCATTTCCTAGCTCACGCACTCTAAAAACTCTCAGCTAAGAACCTACCCACAATGCCCCTCTCCTAGATACTCCAGATCGAGTTTGCCCACCCTAGATAAAAGACGTAGTAATAGGAAAAATAGTAGGAAGCTCTGTCTGAGCAAATACCCTAACCAGGAGTTCCTAAAGTCCAGCAGGAATCCAGGCAGGGGGAAGGAGGGCGGGAATTAATGAATGAACAAAGATCTACAACACCGATGGAACCTTATGGTAAGACATAACTTCTTTATCTGATGTTGTAAATCTTTGTTCATTCATTGCAGCTAGGACTGAGTCTCCCAGCTACTTGAGTCCTGTGTGTCTCTAAGGAAGGATATTCCTGAGCACCATAGAATCAAAAGATGCTCGTCCCCTGGAGCCAAATCCAATTTGTAATGAGATATGTAGGTATGAGGTCTTGCCCAAGTGGCTGCTGTGCAGATATCATCTGTAGAGGCTCTGGAATGAAAAGCTACAGAAGTAGCCATAGATCTGGTAGAATGAGCCTTTATTCTGGAAGGTAAGGGTAGCTTATTCTGTTGGTAGATAAAGGTAATGTCGTTTCTAAGCCAAGAGGATAAAGACTCTTTGGAAACAGGTTTACCCAATCTGGGTCCTGCAAAGGCCACAAACAATTGGTCTGTTTTCCTGAAAGATTTAGTCCTGTCCAAATAACAACAAAGCTGCCGGTGCACATCAAGATACTCCAGATCGAGTTTGCCCACTCTAGATAAAAGATGTAGTAATAGGAAAAAATAGTAGGAGGCTATGTCTGAGCAAATACCCTAACCAGGAGTTCCTAAAGTCCACCAGGAATTGATTTATGGATGAGGGGAGCTCTATTAGAATGCCTTGAGAAGAAAACTGGAAGGTCAATAGATTGGTTAATAGAAAGGACGGAAATGACCTTGGGTAAGAAAGAAATGTCAATACGAAGGGACACCCTATCCATGTGGAAGATCAAGTAAGGACTCTTGACACTCAAGGCCTGCAGTTCAGATACTCTTCTCACTGAGGTGAGTGCTACTAGAAGTATCGTTTTCCATGACAAAAATTTCAAATCACATGAATCAAAGGGCTCGAAGGGAGAGCCTGTGAGAGACTGAAGTACCAGAGTCAAGTCCCAGGGTTCTAGGGAGGCTTGACCGGAGGTTTAACATGTAATACTCCCTTCAAAAAGGTCTTGCATAGGCAGTGTGACATAACTGAAGAATTATCAAGACCATTATGAAAATTGGTGACAGCTGCTAAATGTACAGTGATCGTTGATGCTGAGGCTCCTGCATGTAAAACAGTAGTCAGGTATTGTAGAATCTTTTGAATAGGCATAGAGAAAGGGTCTAAGTTCTGGTCTTTGGGCCCAATAGAGAACCTAGTCCATTTACTAGAATAAACCTTTCTAGTGGAAGGTTTGTGTGAGGCCAAAAGAATTTCACGAACATGAGATGGGATGTCAGGCAGCCTGGCAATCATTGGAAGTGGAGGAACCAAGCGTGAGCTTGAGACTGCGCAGGTTCAGATGAATCAATCCCTGAGGATAGGATAACAGGTCCTGGAAATGATCCAGGATCCATGGGCTGTGAATCAAATGAGGCCACAGAAATGGGAATCAGACTTGACATGACCAGTAGGGAGCAATGAGCATCACTTTGCTTTTCAATCTCTGAGCTTTCTGGAGAAATTTTGGAATGAGGGGAAATGGGGAAAGGCATACAGAAGACCCGAGGGCCAATCGTGCATTAGAGTATCCCTCAGTGGTTCCCCCTGAGGGGGATCAAGGCAAAATAACTCCTGCATTTGTAGTTCAGGGGGGAAGCAAACAGGTTGCAGCAAGGCTTGCCTCAATGTTGGAAGATCTGATTTTCTATTACAGGGTTGAGGGACCACTCGTGAGGCATCAGGATGTTCCTGCCCATATTGTCCGCAGTAAGGTTGGAACTCCCAGGAATGTGCATTGCTATAGGAGGCTCCTGATACTGGTGTCCTAGGTGCTGGCTGTGAGCCTTTGGAATGAAGGCCCCTTTCCATCACCTGTACAGCAGACCCACTCGAGCCCACCTCCGGTTGAGGGGTTCCGAGAGAACTGGAAGCCATCAGAACTGTGGACATAGATGGTCCCAGCAAGAAAATAGGTGCTGGATTAGGTACCAAGGTACAGACGGTCCAAGCACCGCACCAAGAAAGCATCGTCTCCATCATAGCCGATGCAGTAAGGGTGGTTGGTGCCGACAGGTGAGTCACTGCCGTCGGAGCCGAGACAGTATGTACCAAAGTGGACATTGGTACCAGGAACAGGGTGGATGCTGGAGGAGTATAAGCAGGGTTAGATGAGTTAAAGGATTCCGAGCCAGGGGGGACAAAAGGTCTAGCTGGACTGGGCAATCCCCTAGCTGCCAGAAGCTGGTCCACAACCGCACTAGGTCTAGTTCAGAAAAACTCCTAGTGGAGCTAAAGGAGGCTGCTGTAGGGGAATCAGGTCTTTCTAGAAAGGGGCTAAACCTCTGCCCCAAGAAAGGGTTGTAAGTTGGAGAATATCTTGTCCTTGGCAGGTATTCAAATTTTGGAGCTGATGGAGCCGAAAAAACTGTCGGCACCATGTCTGGGGATGGTGCCAAGGCATGTACAGTCATCGGAGCCCATGGAGCCGAAGAAGTTGTCGGCACCATGAACAGGAATGGTGCCAAGGCATGTACAGTCATCAGATCCCATGGAGCCGAGGAAACTGTTGGCACCATGGATGGGGATGGTGCCGAGGTATGTATAGTTGTCGGAGCCCATGGAGCCAAGGAAACTGTCGACACCGTAGACAGGGATGGTGCAGAGGTATGTACAGTAATCGAAGCTGATGTGGGAGCCAAGGACAGCACCAAAGTCAGTGGTGCCATGGTTGGAACCGAAATAGGAGTGAATACTATGGACAGCACCGAGGGAGAGGACACAGATCCTGGTGCCGAAGAGGTCTGCGCCGAGGGTACCAGTGAAGCATGGAGCCGACTCGGTTCTGTAACTGATGGAGATGCAGGAACTGAGTGAATCCATTTTTCCTCATATTTTTTGGTCTTAGGAGGGGGTGAGACCTCCAACCCAGATAGAACCTCCGAGAAAGGTGTCTTGAGTAAACATTTTTAAATAAATTTATTATTACGTTCTGCTAGTGTCCGATTACTAAAACTAGCACAAATATCACAATCAGCTTTAATATGATGCATGCCCAAACAGTAGACACAACAGACATGTGTATCTGAGTTAGGCATCTTACGTCCACACTTGTCACACTGTTTAAAACCCAACTTCACTTTAAAATTCAAATATTTTATTAAAGTGTCTATACATTTCTACTATCTTCATTGGATGTTTTTATGAGTGCTGTGCATCCTGCTGCCATTATCGTGTGTAGTACTTTATTGGTGATGTTAAATAAAAAATAAATTAAAAACTCACAGTGCAAGAGCTCTGGAATAAAATTAATAATAATAAAAAAAACAGAACTATATACAAAAAAGAAAATTCACCACAAATTATTTAACTAGAGTGAGCACTTTCATCTGCATATGACTTCATCATGTTCTAGAAACACTTTATCATACAAAAGCTCAATTTATATAATCGTATCACATGATCCCTGAAAAGCTTCAAAAACATCAAACCTGAAAAAAACAAATATTTTTAATACTGCTTCACTTCTAAAAAATAATGCACTATCATTTATATTTTAATTTAAAACACATTTAAATTTTAAATGGTCATTTAAGCCTCTGTTTTTTGTTGAGTTCAAATATAACTATCACATATACTCCTTTTTCATTCAATATTTTTTTGGCGTCCCCACCACATATATCCAGTCCAATACAGTCAATAACAGAAAATAAAAAAATCTTGAAACTATCATATTTCATGCCTATAGAGTGTTTTTATTATTTTTATTTTAATGGCATAATAATAATCATATATCCTTTGACTTAATCTTTTCATTGTTCAAACTATATAAAATGCTTGATAGGACAAACATTCTGCAACATATACTACATTATTGATGTTATAATTGAACTATTTTGAAGCAGAATATGCTGCAGGTGTCTTCACACAAAAATGAGAAGCTATTACTCAGATACCTACAATAACTACATTTATTACATGAACAATTGTACCTTAGTGCCTGTTGTCAACTTATTATTTTTCTGTCTCAAATCTATTTTTGATATTATTCAGTCTTTTATTGACAAATATGGGCCATTCACCCACCAACTCTCTCGCCGTATTATCCCCATCAAAATTTTCCACTTATTACCAATAATATTCTTTATTGTATGGAAATCCAGAGTATAAGTTAAAACCATTCCCATACAAAATCTATAATTGAATACATCTCTACTAACCTTCATTACACTACCAATCTCAGTTAGGGCTCTGAACACATTTTTTCTCTCTCTCTTTGTGTCCATCTCAATTTAACTTACAAGAGAAGATGGATAACCTCTCTTAAATAACCTATATTTTATTTTTTTTTATTTCTTCTGAAAAAAAATTTTATCATTTGTGGTCATCCTACAATGATCATGTGGCCATTCACTGTGTTTGACTTCAAATATTGTGGATGCATTCTACTAATATGTAAATAGTTATTACTAGTCATGTCCTTTTAAATTATTCTCATAATATTTTTCATTGCTCAAATCTTTGCTCAATTTTATATCCAAAAATGATATTAACCTTACTTACTTTAAAGCTTAACTTCAAAAATTTAGCTGTTCTATTTTAATAATTTTGAAAATACAAGAACATGCTAGACTCACCAGAGCACATAAAATGATGTCATATATAAAATGTAAGCATGATTTCAGTGTCATGCATATGAAGATCTTCTCATTATGATAAAAGTACATTTATATAGCTTGGGGCCATCACAGCTCCCATCAACATGTCTTGCACCTGTTGGTGAAATACTTTTTCAAATACAAAAAAAATAGCAAAATAATAAATTCCAACTATGTCAAAAATCAGATGTAGTATCCATAAAATCTATAAACCATAACAAACCCAATTTAATTTTCACGTTGTTGGATTATCTGTTCGTTCTTTGTGCATTTGGACAATTTTGGCAATAAATCTTTATTGAGGTGTCCGTTGGATTGAGCGTCTTTTGGATTCTTTGATATATCAATTGATAACTCATATAACACACACACACAGGGTCTATATTAAATCAGCGAATGCTTAAAAAAGCGAACGCTGATTTATCGATCCCATGTAAGCGAAAGCTTACAATCCCAAACACTCGGAACAA
The DNA here is from genome assembly GCF_019279795.1 of Protopterus annectens. NCBI lineage: Eukaryota > Metazoa > Chordata > Ceratodontiformes > Protopteridae > Protopterus > Protopterus annectens. The sequence continues at coordinate 709,267,976 of NC_056736.1, forward strand.
AGATTTTTTCCCCCCAGGGAAAAAAAATCACTGTCCCACAAAATAATAAAAATAAAAACTTCAAAACATTACATAAAGTGCCCTCAAACCTCCCCTCCTTAAATATACCAACTCCAAGATTGCAGTACCAGTGACGAAAATGGCAAAATAATGAAGGCGGCCAAGCATTTTCTTTCCCAGGGAAAGAAAATGCTTATATGCCATTTCACTATTTTCTGTTTTGTGCTTTCAAGTTCGATCAGGATGCATTCAAAGGATTGCGTCTTCGATTATATAATAGGAACCTTTTATATATATATATATATATATATATATATATATATATATATATATATATATTTGTATGTACACACACACACACACACACACACACACACACACACATCACACACACACACGCACACATGCACACACACACAGTATTTGATGCCAGAATTGTTTTGGATGTAAAGCAGTATGAGTGACAGTTATATTTGAACTCAACAGAAAACAGGGGTTTATATGAACATGTACAATTTAAATGTGTTAAAAAGAAAAAACAAAAACAAAAATAAGCTAATACCACATTAGTTTTTTAGATGTGAAGCAGTATTAAAAATATTCATTTTTAGGTTTAATTTTTTTAAGCTTTTGAGAGCAAATGTGACAATTGATTTTATAAACTGAGTTTGTATGACAAAGTATTTTTAGACTCTGATGAAGTCTTATGCAGATGAAAACACCACCTAGTTAAATAAATTGTGGTAAATTTTCCTTTTTATGTATACTTCTGTTTTTTGGATTTTTTATTGATTTTATTCCATAGTTGCTTCATTGTGCATTTTCTAAATTTTTTTAGTCAATTTACATGGTGGGACGGGTAGTATGTACAGGATTTAATAGAATATACTGCTCCTGCATTCACTTTTGATGCAATTGGGAAGAATATGACCAGTAGAAAAATATTGCCTCCGTTTCCTACATAATTTGCTATACATAATACAAGTGAAAGAGGTTCAGTAGAAAAAGAAGGATTGGTCAGCACACAGATAAATGATATAATAGATAATTCCCATTTTTCATTAGGGATGAATAATTCCAGCATAGGGTAACAAGTAACAACAGCATAAGGTAATATGAATGCGGATATGAGTAACATTTGAATAATGACAGAAGGTAATAGTGTTAGCACTGGTGACTTAAGAAGAATCTTTGCAGTTTCTACTAATATAAATAGAGAGGGAGGTAATCTTATGTCTCCATTATTTTATATTCCAACTACCAAAGTTGTTTTTTAATTATGACATTCATCAAGAAAAGACTAATAATAATGTTTGTAAAGACCTCATGAATTTGGCTCCCAAATTAAGTGCATTACCTGGGATACTGCTTATTTCTGGGCTAGCTTGGAAAGTAAGATAATTCCAAGGGGTTTGCAGATTTATAAAGTATGTATGAATGTATATTATAAAGATTTTATAAGTAACTGTGGTAATATTCTTGAAAGAGCTGGTTTGGACTTAGTTAATCTTTTAAAATCACAAAAAGAAGCTAAGTTATGACAGACTGAGTCTTTATTGACAACTTAGCATATTTTTGGAAACACGTGGAGTCAACAGTTTTTTATAAACAGATAAACAATTTGGAGAACAGATTGTTTAAAGAAGATGGCAGGTCAAAGAAATTTATCAGTGATACAAAATGATTATCAATATGACCATGCCCTGAGAGGGGAAGGTACCAAAGACAAAGATTTATTTAGTCCTATTGGAGACAACAGAGAGGATGCTTTTTTAGGTTATCACCTGAGAGAAGAAAACATACAAATCAAAGTATACAACTAGAGAAACTAAACACCACAGAGAACTTACAGTCATTCAAGGAACAACAATCAGAAAGGTTGGAAAAACCAGTTGTAAAGAAAAGATACATGGACAATTAATATAAACAACAATCCTCAAACAAATACTGGGTTCCAGAGGTTAGGTTATCCCAGCTGACAAACTTTAAAGCTGACCTGGAATCAGAGTGGACAACAACACTCAAAGTAGTACCAACAAGGGTTACAGAAATGGAATTTTTATTTCCAGAAAAATAAAAACTCTAATTTGCAGGTAAGTGAGTTTTTAAGATATTTTCACACCAGGTAAATGGATTTCTGATAATGTAGTGCACCTTAAAGAGGATGATGCATTCCTGAGTGTGTTGTCTTTTAGATGAAATTAAACTGAGGCCCCATCTCCCTGAGTGGGTGGTAGCTCAGATGGATGAAAAAGATCCCAAGGCACCTATCAAAAAGAATAGGGATCCTTTATTTATATAAAAAAGAACTCTAATTTACAACATATTTATATATTTACAAATATTTACAAATGTACAAATATGTAAATATACAAATCTGTTTACACATGCTCAGAATGTCCTTTACAGTCATACTAATTTTTTTGTCCCTATTAGACCCCACACTCCTTTTTCCATAACCACCATCTTATTTTACTTAATATTGTTGCTAAAATCCATTTACTATTAAACATAATTTCATTTATTCTTTCATTCTGTATAATACAAAATAACTTACCTATTCTTTTAACATATTCTTTACTTCTATTTTTATAATATCCATATTTAATCATATCCATGTTTATTTTATCCACTTATTTTATATCTTCAAAACAATCTTCTTTACTTAGTTTTCCCCATACATTTTTTACTCTTTTACATGTCACAAACACATGTTCCATAATTACTTCTTGACAATGCAAACATACTCTACTATTTTCTTTTTATATGGCGTATTTCCTTTTACTGGCAATTTATCTATCGCCAGTCTCCACAAAAAATCTTGACATTCTTCTTTCTGATTACAGATTTTGCTTCTTATTCATATAGCTGTAATTATTTCATCTGTTAGATTTTCCCATGGTTTTACATAGTAATGTTTTATCATTACATTTTTATACCATACTTTTCTATATTTTTCTATATAATCAATTTTTATTTTCCACAAAAATATTTTTTCTTCGTAACATTTTATTTCTTTGTTCATACACTAATTTTCTCTTTTACTCTTTTTTTACCATATCCAAAATTTTATCATACTTGTATATATACTATTTTACTACTAATCTGTCATCTTTTTCAGTTATCCACTTTAACACTGTACAAACTTAATGAAGCAGCATATATCACTGGGCTAATTAATCCTAAATCTCCTTCCTCTTTATCTACATACAAAACTCCTCTTTTTGCTGGGTTTAATCTAAAACCCCATATAAATGAAAGCATTATCTGCAATAATTTCTTTTCAAATAGCATTGGCAACATAAATACACTTGCTAAGTATGCTTTGTTTCCCATTGGTACTGAATTTATCAAATAAGCCTTTTTCTGAATGATAATATTTATGTTCTCCAAAAAGGCAGGTTTGTTTTATTTTGTCTATTGTTTTTTCCATTGACTTCTACTTATATTTTTTGCAAATTATATACCTAACACAGAAATTTCATTCATTGTAAAATAATAATAAAAAACGACCAGACTGACCGGACTCACAACGATACTTTATTGTAGTTGAAATACGGCTAAGCGCTTTCATCATTCAACATCATCAGAGCCATTAATCAACTGTTAGAAAAATTAACAAGAATAAAAAGCTGCTCCGTGACACACACCCCCAAATGTAATAACCAATGCACAATCACTAGATGTAATTAATCATCTAGTAAAAAACTTCAAAAAATTACCAATCATAAGAAATTATTCTTATCACAATATCCAATACAACCTCCAGTATGGGAAAACCAATCAAATACATTATAGCCAAGTGTTCACCCAACAAAAACTTCACAAGCTTTTTCCATCCAAGAAAACAAGGGAAATTTAATCCAAGTGCGAGTTGTTTATGACTCACATTTCACCATTACCTTTACAAATAAAAAGTAGTCTTGTCTAGACATTTAAATAACTAGCCCATAAGAACACAAAGAAAATATGTGATTGGTAAAAATGTGAATAAGCATAACTTATTATTCTAAAATACAGTAACATCTTTTATATAGATTGACCTGTGATCATAATACAAACACCAATGGCAGCATTATAACGTAGCAAGTAATGAATATTAAATAAACCATGTTGTTTTAATACTTAGCAAAACTAATTGTGTCTTATTTATGAACCACGATCTTCATCAAGTCATAACATTAGAATGACCAGCACAATCGGCCAGTAAGAAAACTACCCAAATGTGAATGAATACAGCCCATCATCCAAATTAAATTAGAAAATTTTAAAATCATTCAATGCTATCATTGTTAACCATGCATACTTCTTAAATGTGTAACTGATATTAATATTGAACCCAACTTAAAAACTAATAGAAAGTCTTAAAGCTAATGAATGAACCAATAAATGGTTTGGTCATTACACATTTGGGTAGTTTTCTTACCTACTTAGGAATTTTTCATTTTTTGAGTTTTTGTACTGGATGATTAATTACATCTAGTGATTGTGTATTGGTTATTACATTTTGAAGTGTGTCACAAAGTAGCTTTTTATTCATGTTAATTTTTCTAACAGTTGATTAATGGCTCTGATGATGTCGAATGACGAAAGTGCTTAGCCGTATTTCAACTATAATAAAGTATTGTTGTGAGTCCAGTCAGTCTGGTCATTATTTATTAATATTTTATTTTAATTGTGAACCAGTTCCAGAATTTCATTTGTTTAAATTTGGATTAATTGTAAAATATATACCTCCTATCTTTACTACATCACCTAAACCTTTACATTTCTCTTTATGTAAAGTCATCCCCTATCACCTCTAGACACTCATTTCTGGAAATTATTATTTCTTTTATCCAAATTTTGTTTCTTACAATTGTTATACCGTCATCTGCATATGTTAACAGAAGTGGAATTCTTAAGCCCTCAGGTGTCATGTAGCTCCCCGCTTATTTTGCAATTTATTTCACATAGTATCCCATTCATAACTAGTGCAAAGAGTATACAACTCATTGGTCATCCCCATCATACACCACTCTTCATATGTACCTCTTGGCTTAACCAGCCATTTACAATTTTTTTTTACTTTATTATTACTATACATTGACATACATAATCTCCTAATTTTTTCACTTACATTCTTCCATTATTACCCATAAGATTTCATGTCCAATTGTTTCAAATGCCTTATTAAGGTCTCCTGTCATGATTTTCACTTATTCTTTTGCATTCATAATATCATCCACAATTTCTCTATCCATAGCAATTCTTGACAGCCCCTCCCCTTTATAGTATATATACCACCTTCCATAATATTTTCCATTTTAGTTTCAAATCTCTTTTGTATTATTTTCATAAAAATCTTATAGTCATTATTATTCAGTACTATCGGTTTCCAGTTTTTTAATTGTCTTCTATCTCCTTTCTTCTATATGAATCTAACTATTCCACTATATAAGTTTTTATACATAAAACCTTCATTTAATCATTCATTGAAACTTTTTCAAAATATTTTTTGCCAATCCCTTAAATATGTATACATTTCATACCCTATTCTATCTGATCCTACAGCCAAAGCTATCCTTACTTGTCCTAATAATTTATCTTGCTCATTTAAAGAAGTCTCCTTTTTCCAACAATATATTCTATTTTTCTGATTTTTTTTTATTTTCAATGTTTTTTCATTGCCTTTGTTTTTCTATCTTAAAGCATTTCTTGTACGTATTGTACTGCACTATTCATAAACTTTTCCTGAGTTCTTTCTATTTCTCTTGTTTCATCTTTTATTTCTGTCAATACACTACCATCCTACTTTACTAATCTGCTTAAGTAACTCAATACTTCTCTTTTTCCTTGTAGAAATATATTTGCTTATATAACAATTCTTTAATTTTTCCTTGATTGCTTTCATATAATTCTTTGTCAGAGTACTTTCGATCATTATGTTCTAAACCTTCCAATGTGTGATTATATGTTCTTTTATATTTTTCTTTCTCTCCTTTTCTCACCTCATTTTGCCACTGTAAAAAACATTATTTATATTTTCCTTAGATATCATCCACCATTGAGACCAGTTTTTATAAAATGTTCTCATAATAATGTGATCTTTTCATAACTGTATTATTAATCTCTTTCCTTCTTCATTCCATGCTTTTTCATTTATCCTTCTTATTCTTTTGTCTATTTTTATATATTCATTTTTTCTTTATCTCTAGCCATATTGCAAAGTGATCAGAAAATCCTATTTCAATTACCTCCCCTTCTCTTACAACTAAACTTTCTGATATAAAGTAATCTATAGCAGTTCTATACATACCCTTTTGTAAGTCTGTGAATTTTTGTCCCAGTTTTTAACTTACTGCATCTTATGATTTCTAACATTTTTCTTATATCTTTTCCTTTCTTTTTATGCTTGCATCTTAAATCACAATTAAAGTATTCTGTTATTATAATATTCATATTTCTCACTACACACTCTAAAATCTGATGAAATAAAGTTTCCCTTTCTTTACAATTAGTGCACGCATATAGTGTCATAATTCCATATACTTGTTTTTTCCAATTTAAATATACTATGGTTAATCTTCCCATTTTTGCTAAAGTTTTAGCAGGTCTATGGTTAATTATCAAATGGCACATTCATCGAATGGCTGTTCATCAAATACTAGCTGTCAAAACCTCAGTTGATCGAATGGCCATATCATCATAATGATTTTCATTGAATGATGATAGCTGGTCAACATACAGGAAGCGTTGCCAAATACTTGCTTACCAATAACGTATTTATAGGGAAACCTGCCCTTTTCCCACTGTAGTGCGTCCTCAGAGTTTGTTCATATATAATTAGCAGGGGGTGTGTGGGGCATATCCCCCCACATAACGAGTGTCTGGTGTTGTACTAAAATTCCTTTTGTGGGAGGCTGTGGCCCCACACCCACCATTAATTTTATATATATATATATATATATATATATATATATATATATATATATATATATATATGTGTGTGTGTGTGTGTGTGTGTGTATATACCAACTCCAAGGTCACACTACAGTGGGGAAAGGAAGGTTTCCTTATAGCTATATTACCAGTAAGTAAGTATTTGGTAACACTTCCTGTATGTTGGTCAGCTATTATCGTTCGATGAAAATCATTACGATGATATGGCCATTTGATTAAAGGATATTTCAATAGTTAGTATTAGATGAACAGCCATTCAATTAACATGCTGTTTAATGATTAACAATAGACTCATTTTATTTGATATCTTTACTGCATTTCTACAGCATACAGCTATTCCAGAACATCTCTCATTTCCCAAATTCCAGATTATCTTTTCTCCCCATAGTTCTGTTTGTAATCTTTCTTCATCTGTTAAAAATCTTGTGTCTTCTAATATAATTACATCTACCTCACATGTTTTATACCACACCAGAATCCCTATTCTTCTTACTATATTCTTAATACTATTCACATTTATAGAAAGCACTCTCATTTTTTTCATTTTTCCTTAGTTCATGGTTTCATAAGTCCATAGCTAATTACTAGGCTAGCTTTCTTAATAGGGCATTCTAAGGGTCTGTATTATAAACAAAACCAAGAAAAAGCAAACCAATAAAGAATAATAACGAGTGCAGTAGCAGCGAAGAGAATTTATTAAACAGATAAATAAAATAGTGTTTTAAAGTGCTTTTTCGTCAGCATAAATAGCTAACTTCCTCAGAAATGTTAAAAGGTAGACTACAACAAGACATTTAAAAACATTTGAAATTCAGTACCAATTACTACGTAAAATGCTGAACCTCCTTCTCATTCTATTTAAAGAGACATACTCAATACATTGGAATATCATTATAAATACGTAAAACAGAATAACAAATACAAAGCAACTCATATTAATGGAAAAAGCAACAGTATTAAGTGGTAAATATATAACTTATAATACCCAGAATGATTATTTATGCGTATATATTTATAATTAATAATCATTGTCTGAACATATATAGTCTAATAGTAAAAAACATAAATGAACCCACTGACTCATTATTGTAGTCATGAAAATAATAATGTGATAAAATAATAAACATAATTAATGACCCTAAAACATTAAAATCATCTCCTAAGACTGTTCAATTTTAACAAACTTGAAATTGAACATGAATCATTAATTCCTGGATAACTATATGCATTTAACTTAACCTGCCAAATTAATTCAGCTTCTTCCAGTTTAAGGGGTCTAGGTCCCCCCCTACTATCACAACAAACCTGATCAATTGCTAAGAATTTGAATGTGTGATTGGTAAATACAGAAGTGTGTTTAGCTAGAGCGTTGTCAAGTTTAGACTTTTTCATAGCATATAAATGCTTGTATATTCTGTCCCTAAGTCTTCTTTTGGTCTTTAGGTCTTCTGTCCCTAAGTCTTCTTTCGGTCTAAGAAGTGCCATTTAACTCAAAGTAAGTTGTTTCTTCCACGTATCTACAATAATTACAATTTTTACACTTTAACATCCCTGCATTACGGGTTACTAAGGGTTTACTACCCTCCAAGAGAGATTTTAAATTCTTCCCTTTCCTAAAAGCTACTTTAGGTCTATCTCCTAATTTTTCAAGAGTAAAGGGGTACATTTTAAACAATTCCCAATTTTTATTTATTATGTCAATACAAATATTACTACCTGTACTGAATGTAGAAATAAAATAATTAGTGTTTATTTTATCTGCACAGATGACTACATTTTCTTCTAATTTGTGCATACTACTGTCATTGCAATCAATCATATGTTCTGGGTCGCCTTGGGACTTAGCACAATTAACTGGGAGTAAAGGTTGGTAAATGTTCTGACTTCTTTTATCTATAACTTCCTGTATTAGGTTGTCCAATAAATCTTCAGGGTAACCTCGAGATAAAAACATATTTTTAAGCACTACACATTCCTCATGAAAGTCGTTGTCCAAGCTGACCATCCTAGCAGCTCTTACTAGTTGTCCTTTGACAACAGACTTCTTCTGAGAGAAGGGGTGACAACTAGTAAAGTGTAAAAAAGTATTTGAATAAGTTATCTTGAGAAAAACCTTTGCAGTGTAGCAATTGTACTCATAATTCTTACTTAAACGTACATCAAGATATGCAATATTGTCTATCCCAAATGAGTATGTAAACTCTAGAAAGTTAGTAGTGCTATTGAGGTATTGTAACACCAATTTACTTGTGTCATCATTCCCATTTATCAAGATGAAGATGTTGTCAAGAAATCTAGTGTAATGAATAAACTTATCTAGGAAGTGGTTGTGGTTAGAAAAAACAAATTCAGACTCCCAGTAAGCCATAACTAAATTGGCTATGCTTCCACCACAAGGCGACCCCATTGCCACTCCAACTTTCTGTAAGAAAAAATCATTATAACACATAAAGAAGTTGTAAGACAAAACAAGATCACTAAGTACAGATACGAGATAGATTTCCCTGTCAGAAGCATTATGTTTTTTTAAAGCAAGGGTTACCCATTCAAGTGCAATGTTATGTGGTATACTACTAAACAAATCTCTAACATCTGTAGTCAAAAAATTGAAATGAGAGTTGTAATTAATTAACAGTTCTTATATTCTCAAAGAACGTCCATGAATCTTTACATATCTGGGTTTTCTTTACTACATATTTTTGGAGTATACTATCCACTACTTTAGCACAGGAGTAAGCAGGTGACCCCCTGCTATCAACCAACAATCTAAGCAGGGGGGTTATCAATACACTTATGTATTTTAGGAATCCCAAAAATGTATGGATATCTTGGAAATGACGTAGTTAGGTAACCATACATTTTTTGGTCAATTCTACTACCAATATATAACTCCTCAATACAGTCCATAATTAACTTGTAGGCTGTGTTAACTTCTGATCTAGAACTAGGTTCATATGTATCAGAATGCAGTACTTCATCCATACGAGTCTGGTAATCTGCTGTACTGAAAACAACCAACCCCCCACCCTTGTCAGGTTTACAAAACCTGTGATTTTGGGATTTGAAAAACTGTAGGTACTCAACTTCTGTCATTTTTAAGTTAGAGTTTGTAATATTCTATATATTATTTACCCTAGCATGCCTAATATCTAACTCACAACATTTTTCAAATACTTCCAAAGTTGGGTGGAGTGGGGGGTTGTAAGTACTAGATATATGCAGCTGTCCAAATTCAGTATAAGCGGAATTATTACCCATTAGTAAAGTAAAATTCAATTTCCTAATGAAGAGCTTAATATCTAGAATAGAATCAACAATGTTTAAAGACTTTGAAGGGACAAATGTTAAACCCTTAGACAAAAATTCGACCATCTCAATGTCAAATTTAGTAGTACTAAAGTTATATAGTTTAAAGTCACCAGATTTATTACTAACAACGTTCACAGATGGTGTTTTTAGTATAAAGTCAGTATCAACCACCTCATAGTCATCTGGCAAAGATATATCAATAGTATCTACCTCCGACAGGACCAGGTTGTCTCCATTGTCTTTATCATAGGAAGGAACATCAAGAAAGGACTGTATTGAGGAGTTATATATTGGTAGTAGAATTGACCAAAAAATGTATGGTTACCTAACTACGTCATTTCCAAGATGGTGTATTGATAACCCCCCACTTAGTTTGTTGGTTGATAGCAGGGGGTCACCTACTTACTCCTGTGCTAAAGTAGTGGATAGTATACTCCAAAAATATGTAGTAAAGGAAATCCAGATATGTAAAGATTCATGGACGTTCCTTGAGAATATAAGAACTGTTAATTACAACTCTCACTTCAATTTTTTGACTATAGATGTTAGAGATTTGTATAGTAGTATACCACATAACATTGCACTTGAATGGGTAACCCTTGCTTTAAAAAAACATAATGCTTCCGACAGGGAAATCTATCTCGTATCTGTACTTAGTGATCTTGTTTTGTCTTACAACTTCTTTATGTGTTATAATGATTTTTTCTTACAGAAAGTTGGAGTGGCAATGGGGTTGCCTTGTGGTGGAAGCATAGCCAATTTAGTTATGGCTTACTGGGAGTCTGAATTTGTTTTTTCTAACCACAACCACTTCCTAGATAAGTTTATTCATTACACTAGATTTCTTGACGACATCTTCATCTTGATAAATGGGAATGATGACACAAGTAAATTGGTGTTACAATACCTCAATAGCACTACTAACTTTCTAGAGTTTACATACTCATTTGGGATAGACAATATTGCATACCTTGATGTACTTTTAAGTAAGAATTATGAGTACAATTGCTACACTGCAAAGGTTTTTCACAAGAAAACTTATTCAAATACTTTTTTACACTTTACTAGTTGTCACCCCTTCTCTCAGAAGAAGTCTGTTGACAAAGGACAACTAGTAAGAGCTGCTAGGATGGTCAGCTTGGACAACAACTTTCATGAGGAATGTGTAGTGCTTAAAAATATGTTTTTATCTCGAGGTTACCCTGAAGATTTATTGGACAACCTAATACAGGAAGTTATAGATAAAAGAAGTCAGAACATTTACCAACCTTTACTCCCAGTTAATTGTGCTAAGTCCCAAGGTGACACAGAACATGTGATTGATTGCAATGACAGTAGTACGCACGAATTGGAAGAAAATGTAATCATCTGTGCAGATAAAATAAACACTAATTATTTTATTACTACATTCAGTACAGGTAGTAATATTTGTATTGACATAATAAATAAAAATTGGGAATTATTTAAAATGTACCCCTTTATTCTTGAAAAATTAGGAGATAGACCTAAAGTAGCTTTTAGGAAAGGGAAGAATTTAAAATCTCTCTTGGAGGGTAGCAAACCCTTGGTAACCCGTAATGCAGGGATGTTAAAGTGTCAAAATTGTAATTATTGTAGATACGTGGAAGAAACAACTTACTTTGAGTTAAACGGCACTTCTTATAAATTAAAACACAAACTTACTTGTAATTCTACCTTTGTCATTTATTTAGCTAGATGCACATTATGTCCTGTTTTCTACATCAGGAAGTCCGAAAAATGACTTAGGGACAGAATATACGAGCATTTATATGCTATGAAAAGTCTAAACTTGACAACGCTCTAGCTAAACACAGTTCTGTATTTACCAATCACACATTCAAATTCTTAGCAATTGATCAGGTTTGTTGTGATAGTAGGGGGGGGGACCTAGACCCCTTAAACTGGAAGAAGCTGAATTAATTTGGCAGGTTAGGTTAAATGCATATAGTTATCCAGGAATTAATGATTCATGTTCAATTTCAAGTTTGTTAAAATTGAACAGTCTTAAGAGATGATTTTAATGTTTTAGGGTCATTAATTATGTTTATTATTTTATCACATTATTGTTTTCATGACTACAATAATGAGTCAGTGGGTTCATTTATGTTTTTTACTATTAGACTATATATGTTCAGTCAATGGTTATCAATTATAAATATATACGCATAAATAATCATTCTGGGTATTATAAGTTATATATTTACCACTTAATACTGTTGCTTTTTCCATTAATATGAGTTGCTTTGTATTTGTTATTCTGTTTTACGTATTTATAATGATATTCCAATGTATTGAGTATGTCTCTTTAAATAGATTGAGAAGGAGGTTCAGCATTTTACGTAGTAATTGGTACTCAATTTCAAATGTTTTTAAATGTCTTGTTGTAGTCTACCTTTTAGCATTTCTGAGGAAGTTAGCTATTTATGCTGACGAAAAAGCGCTTTAAAACACTATTTTATTTATCTGTTTAATAAATTCTCTTCATTGCTATTGCACTCGTTATTATTCTTTATTGGTCTGTATTATAAGTTCGAAGTCTGAAAACATCGAATCTCATATGGTCGACTCCATATGAGCGAAGTTTTCAAACATCGAACTTAAAATGTAAACAAAGTAAAAACAAAAAAAACCTACCTGAACGCTCTATGCAGGGGGCAAGCCCCCCTACACCCCCACACCCCCGCTACTTAAATATACCAACTCTGAGATCGCACTACATTGAAGTGAAGGGAAGAATCCCCTATGGTGGTGTCCGTTGAAATGTTCGATGTTTGAAAATTTCACTCATATGTTGTCAATCATATCAGAGTTGAAGTTTTCAGACTTCAAACATTTAATATAGACCCCATTCTAAGCCTAGTCAGTTTCCTTCCCAAGGGTGAGAATTAATCACTATACCTTGTGGCTGTAAGTCAAACACCTCAACCTTTATAACAACCTGAACTCATTTGCTGTATATATTCTTTTTCATCCATTTCCTTTCTTTTGTACTTATCCCTTTAATGTTCTTTTTCTGTCTTTTACCAGTTTACCAATAGTATTCTTGTTTTTTTCTTTTACTACCTCTCAGTTTATATCTTCTTTACCACTTATTTCAAAACCTTCATCTTTGCCCACTTTATTATTTTTTCTCATCTAGGTTTTCTTCTGTTTCGACTATTTCTAAAATTTCTTCTCGCACTCTTTTCCTTACCCTTATTCTCATTCTTGCAATCCATCAATAAATACCCAATTGTGCTACAGTAATAACATTTCAACTCACATTTTTTGCATCATGTCCCATTTCTCCCCAAATATAATATTTTTTTGTTACAATTACTTATCAAATGTACTTTTTTTCCCACAAAAAACATGTTTTGCATTGTCCCCGGTATTTTACAACACCCCTAATCCCATCCACATTTATCATGCTTGGTATATGTATACATTTTTTCTCTTTCAATTTTTAACACAATATTACAATCCCAGCCACCAGTCAATAACCCCCTTTTGTCATAAACAATTGCAAGGTCCAGTTCTTCTTTACATAAAGTTTTCAAATGTCTTTTCAAAGTCTCTCTTTCCACTCTTCGAAATTGTACATGAATTTTCTTTTTTCTTTTTTCTTTCCCTGTTAAATGCTTATATCACGTAAAGATTCCATGGGTTAGAGTCCTTAGAGTCTTTCTTTTTTTCATATTCTTCAAGAAAACTTTTCATTGAAAAACAGTCTCATATTTAATGTCACAAAATGTCTCTTTGTTAATAAGAAAAAATACTCTTAACTCATGTGATTTTATACCTAAAGGAGCTATTAAATTGTCCCACAATTCATACCTGTCCATTTCTTTCTCTTCTTTACTTCAAATCCTTACCACAAACTTCCATTTTGCATTTTCTTCTGCCTTCTTTTACTTTATCTGCATATGTTTTCTTTTCCATCTCAGCACTATTCTTCAGGACTGTCTCTGCATCATCCTTTCGTATTTTCAACATAATGTTCCCCCAGGAAATATCTCCTTCATTTTATGGCTCACTCTGCATCACAATTTCTTTAACCAAATCATCCTGCAACCCTCCCAACTGGAGGGTTGCAATTATACATCCATCATTTGCTGACTCATCTCCATCAAACAGATTTATTTCAAACATCTCCTCAGAATCCTGCACATATTCTCTGCTCTCGATATCTGCTTTCTCCTCCATTTCTCTCACCTCTCCATCATCTCTTTATCTCCCTGTCCGCTCCCCTGTTTCTCCAGGCTGTGTCTGCACCTGGAATGGAAACAGGAAGTGCTCCTAAAAAATGAGTCCCACCAGCAGCAATGATGAATAGGGGTAGTTCCCAGATTCCCTGGCCAAATTTCACCTAGTAGTATAAAAACCACCATGTCTCCCATGAAAACAGACTACTATCTTAGTGGAACTAACCCAGTCTAGAAAGGATAATTAAAAATAAAAAATAGTAAATATATAATTTCAGAGTTTATTTCTCAGACTAGCTCAGTTTAATGTCATTACTCATACCGACAAAGAGAAAATATCATGTTATTGTGTAGATGATGCAGATACCAGGAGCAGACCACTTTATTGAAGGATAACTTGACAAGAGCTAGTTTAGTGCCTCCCTGTCATTGAGTTACTCTCGTGGACTAAGGGAAACAGTCACATATATGTATATAATATATATATATATATATATATATATATATAAGTCTACTTCAAAACACCACTTCACATGCCTGACAAACCACAATCCCCACAATCAACAAAACAAAACAAATACCTTTTCCAAAAAACACACACAACACAAGCACACCAAAAACCTTACAAACCTACACTAAACCTTACATACACAAATATATATGCACTAACCTTAACCCAAACCCTAACCCTAAGGTCCGTCACTATCGCACACTCACCTAACCCGTGCCCTAACCCTAACTCACTTAACCCACCCCTAACCCTAAAGTCTGTCACTATTGCACACTTACCTTAACATGTCGGTGTTCTCAGCTTCAGGCTTTTAAACTGTTGGTCCTCTCAGTTGTCGATCTTTCAATCTCGGTGTTCTCGTCGTCTGTGTTTTGGCGTGACGGTGTTTTCAAGTAGACCTATATATATATATATATATATATATATATATATATATATATATATATATATAGTTCTAGATTAAATCACTGAATGCTTAAAAAAGCGAACGGTGATTGATCGACCCTACGTAAGTGAAAGCTTATAATGTCGAAGTGTCAGAACAGCGATTTTTTTTACAAGGGAAAAGAATTGCTGTTCCAACAAAAAAATAAATAAATTTCAAACATTACATTAAGTGGGTAGCTTTGCCCTCCACACCCCCCTACTTATATATACCAACTCCAAGACCACACCACAGTGCCAAAAACAGCAAAGTACTGAAGCAGCCAAGCGAATTCTTTCCCAGGGAAAGAATTTGCTTAACAGCCACTTCGATATTCCCCATTTTCAGCCTTTTAAGTTCGACCAAGATGCATTAGAAAAATTGCGTCTTTGGTCTTCTAATATAGACCCTATATATATATATATATATACATATATATATATATATATATATATATATATATATATATATATATATACACATATATCTATATATACACATATATATATATATATATATATATATATATATATATACACACACACATATATATATATTTATATATATATATATATATATATATATATATATATATATATATATATATATATATATATGGGTCTACTACGGTTGATTGAAAACTCATTTGACTGAAAATGAAATTACTAGGACCACTTCACTGAAAGCTCACTTCACTGAAAACTCATTTCTTTGAAACTCATTTTGTTGAAAGTTATAAATGGCCTTCTTTCCACTGTAGTGCAACCCTGGAGTTAGTATATAAAGTAAGGGGGGTGTAGGGGACACAGCCCCCCACATTGGGGGGTGTGGGGGCATAGCCACCCACATATTATAAACATTTTAAACTATATACAATGATACTTACAAGTGCAATAAATAACTGTTTCCAAAAGAGAATATGTAACCAAGATATGTGGGGGGCTTCACCCCCCACACCCCCCCTTACTTTATATACTAACTCCAGGGTCGCACTACAGCGGGGAAAAGGCCATTTATAAAGTTCAGTGAAATGAGTTTCAGTCAAGTGAGTTTTCAGTCAAGTGAGCTTTCAGTGAAGTGGTCCTAGCAATTTCATTTTCAATCAAGTGAGTTTTCAATCAACCATAGTAGACCCACACACACATATATATATATATATATATATATATATATATATATATATACAGAGAGAGAAAGAGTGAGAGTCCGAGAAAAAGACAGATGGTGTTCAATTTGTTTTTCTTTTTCCCTGTTTACTGCCTCTCAAACATAGTACACATAGGTGATATAGGGTTTAGGAGGCATCATCTCCTACAGGCTTCTTTGAAAAACACTTAAGAGGAATTTCCTAGCTACCGGTGTGTAAAGAAGAGTTGATTTCTTCATAAACTAGTTGCTGAAGATGTGAGATTTGTGAATTTCTGGAAATTCATTGGCTGATTCTCAATGAACTGGGTCTCATCAAGATGGCCACTGATGTAAATAATACCATGGTGTAGAGGGATAACGTCCTGACTATGGCCCTGGCAACCCAGATTTAATTAGCGGGTTTAACATAATGGTTAAGAGTCTTCAGCTAATGGACACAAGGTACAGGATTTGATTCTAACATGAGGATATTGACTAGACTTAAAATGGCCCTGCAGGCCAGTTAGACTTGTATTCACCTATGAACTATGAACTATGAACTTGGGAGTCTGAGGCACTGATGACGTGGATGGGCACACCTGTCCTGGAGGAAGATAGGAGGGCTATGTCAACATGGCACACACTGAGGTTTGATTTCCCTGATAGTGATGCCTGAGGATGGGCTGGGTATCCTGCTAATATCAGCCCCTTCCTTGTGGAAGTGACCAGTGATCCAACACTGATACCCACTGCACATCCCACTCCTGGGGTGTTACCTGATATGCACTGGGGTAAGTGAGAAAAATGGGAAAACAATCCCATGGCAGCACTGTAATGCTGTCTCAGCATATCTCAATCTTCTCTGTGGCCGAAATCCATGTCAGAGCTAGTCTGCATTAGGGTGGTGGTGTTGGTTGACCAGGCAATTGAGGAAAGACACTTGGGGGGATCAGGTTATAGTTAGCTGTGTGGGAGAAAAAAGATCCCCCAAATAAAAAGGCAACCAGTGATACAATGAATCAAATCTAAGAAAGAACGAGAAAGGGCTTTGAAAATGTTTAGAAGGGATCGAGCCCACCTGTCCATCTTACTCATATGTGCTAACCCTGCTTTACAGCTACCCTTAACCCAAGTCTGACACATTACCAAAAAGGTTTCCCAGGCAGTATCATTAAACAAGAGAAGTAAAGACACTCTCTCTTATATACACACACAGTAACCCTAAATAAGAAGCATTCACATGCATACTACAAAATATTCATACACATTCACTCTCTCGCTTTCTCTCACTATCTCTCACACACACACACACACACACACACACACACACACACACACACACACACACACACACACACACACACAGACACACACACACACACACACACACACACACACACACACACACACACACACACACACACACACACACACACACGCACACACACACACACACACACACACACACACACACACACACACACACACATACTACCTACCCTCCACCTCACATACAAACCATAAAAACCCTAACCCTAAATAAGAAACACTCACAGACACACTACAAAACATTCACACGCATATGCACTCACACATAAACAATGACAGCACTAAAGCAATCCCTTTAACTAGGCCTTGCTCTAACCCTGTCAACACCCACTTACAGTAAATGCATATATGCAGAGGTGAAGCATAACACAAGAACGCAGCTAGCAACATTCAACATCTCCTGACACTGACAAAGGAAGTATTTGGCTGAAAGTGCCAGCATTGTACTTTGTTGGAACATTCAACAAAATATAATGCATTCCTATTTCATTTGTTTGGGAGGGTGGTCTAATGGTTAAGGTGTTTGCCTTACAACCACAAGGTGCAGGGTTTGAGTCTCACAAGGGATAATTGGCTAAGCTTAAAATGGCTCGCAAGGGCAGTTAGCTTAGTACTAATCTATGGACATATATATATATATATATATATATATATATATATATATATATATATATATATATAAAAAATGCATAATGGGGATTACACAGAAAAAGGTATACAGCTATTTTGTGTAACCAAAGCTATATAGGAAAACCTTGTAGAAATATAGGATGAAAATATTATTTTCTCTTATTTTGATTGCATGAGATGAGGTCGAACACAGCTAAGCACTATCAGACATGACAACAGAGGCTTGTTCCCCAGCCTGTATGTATGGTTTACCATCAAGTAAAACTTACAAAAGTAAAAATAAAACAAAAATACAATTAAATTGAATAATTACTTCACCATAGGTTGCAGTTTGTCAGGCTGTCAAAATTACAGGTAGTGTAACTGGTCAGTAAATACAGATGCAATGATGGTTACATTATTACACAACAAAATCCATGTATTTATTCTGTCGTAGTAAAGGAAATGTAGTATTACACAGATAAATACTTCTGAAGTGATAAAAGACCTGTACCAGGAGTTGTCACTATTTACTGTTTTTTTTTTCAATAATCATTTTTATTGTTTTTCAAAACCATAATACAATTCACACACTATAGACATTATGTACAAAATTGCTTCCAATGTTCAGTTCCATTTCAAATTTCCACATCATACATTAAGAATAGATATCGTATTAATCAAGTAAAGGAAAATGTAAAAAATAAACATAAAACATCTACTATAGACAATTATAAACCAACTCAAGCCAACAATCTGTATTGTTTCTACATCTTCTATCTAATCTAAGAATGTGTTTGTACACTTGCAGAATGTCCTAAAAGAAAGTGGATAGGAACCTCTAATGCAATATAATGTTAAAGATTTGCTCCCAAATTGCTATACTATTTATACTTTTCTTATTATTACTAATTAATAATTTATGCGCTAAAATATGCTTGATCGCTAACAGCCTGAATTTTTGCCACGATGTCTGTGCTGGGTTCAACCAGTTTGTGGCTATATATAATTTCATTAATAAACTGATATTCATAATTACTATCTTTTTTGATTTGTCTAAATTCTCCGGTGGAATATGTAGAATCAAAAATTCCCAGGTGAGTGTTGAGTTTTGGTAACCCATTTTTTGTAGCTGTAACTTTAATGAGTTCCACAATTTATAAATGCACTTGCAACTCCAGAACATGTGTAGCAGGTCTGCTGTCTGATCTAAACACTGTGGACATTTAGGTGAATTTTTTTAATCAAATTTATGAAGAGTGAGATGGGTATAATACGCATTGTTAAATATCATCAGTTGAGTAAAGACCAGTTTTTGAAGTGATACGGATTTCAATGTTAAGTTAAACGCCTCTACTATCTTACTATCGTCTAGGGATACCAATTTCTCTTTCCAGTATTTCGATAAAAGAATATGATTATTATATTTTCTCTCTTTTATCATTTTATACGCTGAGGATATGTATTTTCTGTCTTGTTGCAATGCTTCCCACAGATGGCGAGAAATAACTAGTTCCTCTTCTTTGATTTCGGAACTATTAAAATAATTTATGGCAAGATCTTTTATCTGCCTCATTATAATTGAATAAGAAATGGGAAGGTTCATCTCTTTTAAGATATCCTGTACCGCTACTCCTAAGAAGGGGTATAAGTCACTTACAGTTAAATCCTTAATAAATGGAAATTTCTTTAAATCTACCAATTGATTACCAATAGTCATGTTAGGATTCCCATGAAACGGTTGAATCATCATCATATATTTTAATAGGTTCAAATAGGCAAAACAGAGTTTGAGTTCCCATTGCCCATATCTTAATGTGCTCCATTAAATCATATTTGCTCAGTGTTCGTTTATTTAAAAATGGTACAGCTTTAACATTAATTCCCGTTCCTTTTATATGTTTAGAATTTAGTAGCACCCATTTGGGTGTCCATTTTCTATTATTACTATCCAAGTAAGACACCCTTAAAATCCTATTGGCCTGAATCACTGTATAATACATCTCAAAATCCGGTAAATCCAACCCCTCCCCTAGTTTTAGGAGCCATCAGTTTCTCATAAGATATTCTCGTTTTTCTGGGTTCCCACAGAAATTTCCCCAATCCTATCTGAAACTGCTTAAAGAATGTTTTCGTGATTTTGAGTTGCGCTGCTCTAAAAATATAAAGCATTCTGGGGAGAACATTCATTTTTATTATCGCTGCTCTTGCCATCATCGGTAGCTTCAATTTACTCCATCTTTTCAAATCCAATGTTATTCGGTACTATTTACTGTTAAAGTAATTGCATATTGGCATATATTTCATTACTAACAGTTAACATTCCTGAATAAAAATATTACTGCTCTGAGATTCGTCTTATTGAAATAAAAGTGTTTACTATTAAACGATTATGAATCATTATTATCTCCATCTCTCGCTCTTTTTCATTCTTTCCCATTTTTCTCCTGTTTTTTGCAGGTCGAATAGTACTTAGAACACCTCAGTCACAGTTGACCCAGGTGTAGGAGAGATCACCACCACCCCTGCCCACCTGGGGATTACTTCACATGGTGGGAGCAGTGGTTCCACAATGTAAGTACCCTGGTCATGTCAGCCTAGACAGCAAACACCCTGAGCTTCAGGGCCTGGTGATGGCTGCAGCACAAAGGGAGGTGGTCAGGCGGTAGGGATCTTCTAAACATCTCCTCCTGGAGGTGCAAGACTTGCTATACCAGTTGGATCTTATCACTGAGCAATCATACACCTCCACCCCATCATCACTAAAGTCACTCTTTCCTCAATCATCATAGACCTCAACCCCACATCAATGATATCGCTCTTTTCTGGACCATCAAAGCACAAGATTCTTTAAGGATCTCTGGACCAGGATGATACCATGAGTAAAGTCCACATCACCATCTCCTTTGTGTCTATCTGCCATCTGTCTTTCTGTCTGTCTGTCCAGCTGTCAGACCAATATAGTGTTCCTGTTTGTCTTGTCTATCTTTTATGTTTACATATTAAACATCCTTAAATCTTCCTTAACCCTCTCTTCTACACACTCTGTCCTTATTCTTTCAATACATTCCCTTTAGAAAAATACACTTAGAAAAATAGCAGGTTATCCCCAACAAAGAAATATTACCTCCTGTCCAACCTCCTCTAACACAATCCTCTTAATGTTCACCTTTTGTGCTTCCCTTGTTTGCTGTCTGCCTTTTTCTGACTAACCTATCTTCCCCCTTTCTGAACATATAAAAGCCAGAACAGGGTGTACATATAAAGACTCCTTCAGAGTGAAGGCAAATCTTTAAAAATTTTTCATAAGCTGCTAGCCAGAGGTATTAACTATAACTAGTGCAAACTCTTGAACAATCTTGAGAGATCTATGCAGCTCCATGCTCATTGCTGCCTGCCAAAATTAACTGACAGCATCCATGAATTTATGTATATGTGAATCATGTTCACAATAGCAGAAACATTTCGACACTATAACATAACTAACTTATTTTCATATCAGTTTACGAAGGTATATGAGACAATACTGGCATTCTTTCAGTAGGCTGAAAACTACTAAAACCAGTGCCACTCAGCTGTTTGCTTATTTACACACGGGTATAGTGGCGTTATTCACAAATTCATTCTCAGTTGTTTGCTTATTTACACACGAGTATAGTGTTGTTATTCACAAATTCTTTCTCAGTTGTTTATTTACACACAGGTATAGTGGCATTATTCACAAATTCATTCTCTGTTTGCTTATTTACACACTGGGATTAGGGTTGCCAGCTTTCTTTGTGGCTAAAACCAGACTAAGGTCACGCCCCTTGCATCACCCATAACTCCGCCTATTCCCACCCCCTCTCCCATCCATGCCCCACCCATTTTGTGACCTCATCATGACACCAGTTGATGGGAACGTCCTCTTTTTCTGTTCTGGATGCCTGCTTTCAGCCGATTTCTCCCCACTTGCCATAAACACTGTTAAAAACTCTCACTCTGCATACTGGCTTGTGCTTTATTCTACAGTGATTACAGATATTTGGATTTAATTTAAATCATTTATTTCAAATTTTATAGCACAAACTACTGATACACATATGCTAAACAAAGCAATACAGTCTCACAATAAAAACAGACTTAGCATTAAAACTACTCTGCCTTTAAATCTCACATTCATCTAAACAGCATTGCACATTGTTTTCCCAAGTTTGGGATGATAACATTTTAAAATGTTCTAAGAAATGACATGATTAACAACAATCATATCTTACATCAATAACACAGACCTGAAAATGTATAGCATGGTCTGAAAATACATGTTTAGTATAAAACAATACATAATGACACAATTGGTCTTGTAGCTTTTGAAAAATGAACCTATGCCATGGTTGCCACCTTTTAACAAGGGCAAAGTGGGACATGGGGTGTGGTCAACAGGATAGAGGTGTGGCCAACATGTCACTGGCCACACCCCCACCACGACATCCCAGAGTTGTTAAAGGAGATGCAGTATTAGTTATGGATGCAACATTGTGACATTACAGCATACTGAAAACTCAAACCATTTAAATGAAGTGAACTATTACTGCACACACACTAATCAGTTGTAACAATAAATAAACTTTAAAGGAATTAAAAACACACTACTCATTAAACAGACACTTGTTTATTTAAAAAGTAAAATTCATAAACCAACCATTGCTATTCAGAAAGAAAACTTAAAAAAATCTACATACCACATACAAGCCAAGTATAAAATTAAGACTTTTTGTCAATTAAAGCTAAAGCAAAGAACACAAAACTACATACCCTAGTACTACATATGCAGCCTAGCAAATTAATGCTAAACAAAGAAAAACACAAAATTATGAACTGCACCCTAATACTTTATACTGCACACTAGTACAATAAATCACTTTTTTTTAAAAGTGTATTTTGAATTAGATTTTATGGCTTGAAGAAGGGCCCGATTTGAAACAATATTTGAGTAAAAGTCACAACATTTCATCCGGTAATTTACACTCATCATTAGTTCAGCTTTTAACAAGTCCACACTACATCGGTTTCGCACATCTGTCCATTTACCTTTCACCAATGAAAAAACTCTTTCTGCAAATGCGTTTGAGGGCGGTATAGATAAAACCCTAGCAATTACCGGATAGAGTGTAGTCAGTTCAGGCCCTTCTTTGAAAAGCTTCAGCCACTTCTCTCCTGGGGTCAAGCTTGTGTTACATAACTGTTCGAGAGAGGGCCTAATTGCCAAGTAGTCCCTAAAAAGATAATCTTCATCTACATCCTGCAGACTCAGGGCAGTGGTCACATTAAGCAAGTCACTGAAGGCAAAGGGCTCATTTAGAGATAATTTAGATAGTGTAAACAAGTAGTTGCTTTCAGTATAATCAAACCACTGCTCCAGGTATTTCACTGCTGACTCCAAGAACACAATGAAGTCTCTTTTCAGTTTGTTAGCAGAAGTGCTGTCTAATGTGCTCATAAGTGCCCTAAGTTTCCCTCCAAAGAAAGCACCTTCAGCTCTTGCCTGAAGTTTTTGCTTCAGAGAGACCATTACACAAAAAGTTTCCATGGCAGTAAGTGCTGATTTTTCTAATGTACGTATATGTTCATTAAAATCAACAAGAACAGCACAGAGAAAGTGCAAATAGTACTGGTGCAGTGTAGGCAATTCATTCTCACTATGTTCATTAGCTGAAAAGTACTGCCATATCTGCCGGGGGTCTCCTCTTCTCCCTGAGAGAGGAAATAGGACTGGAGCACTGGGAGATTTTTCACTACTCTTTCAATGGCTGGGAGTAGTGACAGCCAATGGTAGACATGTTGAATAAATAAGGGTCTAACAGTCATGTGACCAGCAGCCCATTGGTCACATGTCCTACACAAATATATATCATTGTACATTAAAGCTTATACATTGTAGATAATATAAAAATAAAAATAAAAATAAAATATATTGATTAATATTATTATAACTTTGTTTGTTGTAAGTGTTTTAAAACTGGTTTTAATGTAACCATGTCATTAAGTCCCGGGAGATGATCTGCTTCTAGTCTAACAATCCATTGGTACTCCTTTAATTCAAGTATATTGTTTATATCCCCACCTCGTGGTGTTTTTTCAACAATGCAAATGACTCTAAAGGAGAGACTGTGTTGATTACCCTGTTCCTGTATGTGTTTATATAGTGCATTTGTAGTTACTGCTCTTTTTATTTCTGATCTATGTTCAATGATTCTATCTTTAAGCCTTCTCACAGTTTTTCCTATATAAAATGAAGTGCATTGTGTGCAGGTAGCCATGTATACTATTGATGTAGCATTACAAGTAGCTTTTATATTGAAATTGTAATATCTATTTGTTATGGGATGTATGAACTGGTAGTTGTTACCATCTGTAATTGCAGGACAACATGAACAATTAAAACATTTATGTGTGCCTGGTTTATCTATTTTAGAAAAAGAATTAAAATCATATCTTTATAACATAGTTTTTGTTTGAGGGTATTCATGTTCCTGAAGGAAAAGTAGGGTCTGCCTCCTACCACCTTCTTAACATTTGTGCAGGCCATTAATATTAGCCAATTTTTTTGTATAATATTCTTAACTGAATTTGTTTTTGCATTATATGAAGTAACAAATCTAATTTTTATATCATTACTTCTAGTTGCTGTTAGGTTCCCATATGTATAAATTGGTCTTAATATGGTGTTTCTATCTGCTATAATTCTATTTTTAACCTCAGATAAGAGACTGCTTGAGTAACCACTTATTGTCAGTTCTTTGGACATGTCTTCTAACTGCTTAATAAAATTTGTGTCTTCTGTGTTTAGTTTACTGACTCTGCTGAGTTGTGATGTTGCTATACTTCTAAACACATGTGGTGCATGCATACTGTCAAAGTGTAAGTATCTTCCTGAATGTACTTCTTTCTGATGTATAGTAGTATGTAAAGAATCTTCCTTTTTATACAATAATAAGTCCAAGAAAACTATCTTTTCATGAGAACTTTCCATTTTAAATTTTAAGAAACTAGTAGTACTATTTATATACTGTAAAAAGTCTTGGAGCTCATTCTGTGTTCCTTTCCACAACATAAAACAGTCATCTACAAAGCGTTGATAGAATACAGCTTTGTCAGTAAAGGGATTGCCATTATTTAGTAAGTATTTCTGTTCCCATACATATAAAACTAAATCCACTGAAGTGCCCATGGCTACTCCAGATTTTTGTATATATAATTGTCTGTTGAAAAGAAATATGTTATTGGTTAGGACAAGGTCCAATAGGCCACAGATATTTTCTATCTTGCTTGTTGTAAAGGTGACCTAGTCTTTAGAAACTCCCTAATACTATCAATTCCATAGGTGTTTGGTATTACTGTGAATAAAGATGTTATGTCTAATGTCACTAGTATTATTTGTTGTTTAGTTATCTGTTTTGCCAGTGGTGTAAGATGCCACTCTCTTAGCTTAATTAAGAGATTAGTTGTATCTTTATGACTGTATCACAGTGTTCTATAAAAGGATAGAGTTGTTGTTGCAAATAAATTGAAATAGGCTCAGTAATCCACCCACCCCCTGAGACAATGGGTCTCATGGGTGGGTCATTAATGGATTTATGTATTTTGGGTACACCATACAAACATGGTATAACTGGTGATGGTACGGTAAAGAAATTAAATAAGTCTGTATCAATGTCATTTTGTAATTGTAGATCATAAATTGCCATATTTATAACACTTATACATTTCCTGACATCAACCATGTTAATACTTTTGAAAGTTGTATCATCATTAAGCAGTTGGTGTACTGAATCTACATATTTAATTCTATCCATAATTACAATAGCATTTCCTTTATCTGCAGCCTTGATTATAATATCTTGGTTATTAATTAATGACTTAAGTGCTTTATGTTCCAAATATGTTAAATTCAATTTCATTGGAATCCTGTTATCTTTATATAAATTTCTTATCTCTAATTCACAAATATCATTAAAGGCAGTTAACACAGGCACATTACTGGGAGTAAATGTGCTACGTCTTTTACATAAAACACCCGTGTTACATGTATTACCAAAGAGCATTTTCAGAGTTACTGTTCTCACAAACAGTTTTAAATCAGTCAGTACATGTACCATGTCTTCATTAGCTGTTGGAATAAAATTCAGCCCTTTTTTTAAAAGAGAATAATGTGCTTCGTTTAAATTAAAGCTAGATAGGTTTAAAGTACCTTGTTCTACTTGCGAAATTGTTTGCTTAGTCCCAAAGGGCTTTCATTCTTTCTCTTAGTCGCATTTGGTGCCTTATAAGTTAGTGTTGTTCTGGTTTTGGAATTACTTCGTTCTTCAACAGCTTCCGCATGGGTCAGTTGGAAGCGTGCCTGGTTTAATGTTGTTTGTTGCGTTCTTCCTCTCTGTGTGGCTCCATTATCTTTCTTGTTCTGCGAGCGTTTTTCTGATTCTGATGCCTCAGCATCGAGTGGGTGTCGGCAATATCGTACCTTCCGATTGGTTGGTATTCACGGGTGTTGTTGCTTCATGGTTTTTTGGTTTTGCTGGTACTTCCTCGAACGTATCTAGGGTATCCAAGCGTATTTTTCTACCGTTATTAGATTTAACAGCATTGGTAGTCAGTGTTGGTTTGGGCCAAGAGAAAATTTGACCCAAAGAAAAATCGTTGATGTCACGTAGCAGCTTCTTCTTTTTTGACTCCTCGAGTCATTTTTCTAATGTGCATACCCTATTAAACAACTGTTCATATAATATTTTGTTACTTTGAAACACTTCTATGGCATGTATTTCATTATCAAGGTTGTTGATCTCTTGTTTCAGTTCAGCTTCAATTTGAAGGAAAAAGTCATTCATTAATGACATATAGTCAAGACTTAATTTTATATTTAACTGTTGCCAGCGTTTTAATAAGATTGGATACGTATTCCCGTAAGAGGGCATTTTTAGTATTCTTAGCCCTCTCGGGATTATGCCTTTATCCAGGTAAGCTGTGAAACTGAAACGCTGCCATTGCAAGCGTTTGAAGGCACAGACTTTCTTTTCAAAAAGCTGTAGCTTCTTCATTAGTTCATTAATACATTCAATGTCCTTAGAGGTATTACCTTCATTGCTGGTATTTTCCATAACAGATAGTTGTAGTAATGGATTAGTCTCATTACTGATGAGCGATTTTATAGAGTAGTTCATAGTTGTCGCTTCCATGTGGTAGACGATAGTAGGCTGCAAACGACCTCAAGCTGTGTGGATATCCCCAGGAACAGATTGAAATAAACTTCAGATAAAACGTGTCCAAAAAGAGATACTGTTCAAAAAAGAGAACTGGAACTTGGAGAAATCTCTTTATAAAAATACAAATAACGATACAGCAAAGCTTTCAGGCTTAAAACCCTTCCTCAGTGCATTACAAACTTTCAATGGTAGACATGTTGAAAAAATAAGGGTCTAACAGTCATGTGACCAGCAGCAACAAACAACATTAAACCAGGCACGCTTCCAACTGACCCATGCGGAAGCTGTTGAAGAACGAAGTCATTCCAAAACCAGAACAACACTAACTTATAAGGCACCAAATGTGACTAAGAGAAAGAATGAAAGCCCTTTGGGACTAAGCAAACAATTTCGCAAGTAGAACAAGGTACTTTAAACCTATCTAGCTTTAATTTAAACGAAGCACATTATTCTCTTTTAAAAAAAGGGCTGAATTTTATTCCAACAGCTAATGAAGACATGGTACATGTACTGACTGATTTAAAACTGTTTGTGAGAACAGTAACTCTGAAAATGCTCTTTGGTAATACATGTAACACGGGTGTTTTATGTAAAAGACGTAGCACATTTACTCCCAGTAATGTGCCTGTGTTAACTGCCTTTAATGATATTTGTGAATTAGAGATAAGAAATTTATATAAAGATAACAGGATTCCAATGAAATTGAATTTAACATATTTGGAACATAAAGCACTTAAGTCATTAATTAATAACCAAGATATTATAATCAAGGCTGCAGATAAAGGAAATGCTATTGTAATTATGGATAGAATTAAATATGTAGATTCAGTACACCAACTGCTTAATGATGATACAACTTTCAAAAGTATTAACATGGTTGATGTCAAGAAATGTATAAGTGTTATAAATATGGCAATTTATGATCTACAATTACAAAATGACATTGATACAGACTTATTTAATTTCTTTACCGTACCATCACCAGTTATACCATGTTTGTATGGTGTACCCAAAATACATAAATCCATTAATGACCCACCCATGAGACCCATTGTCTCAGGGGGTGGGTGGATTACTGAGCCTATTTCAATTTATTTGCAACAACAACTCTATCCTTTTATAGAACACTGTGATACAGTCATAAAAGATACAACTAATCTCTTAATTAAGCTAAGAGAGTGGCATCTTACACCACTGGCAAAACAGATAACTAAACAACAAATAATACTAGTGACATTAGACATAACATCTTTATTCACAGTAATACCAAACACCTATGGAATTGATAGTATTAGGGAGTTTCTAATGACTAGGTCACCTTTTACAACAAGCAAGATAGAAAATATCTGTGGCCTATTGGACCTTGTCCTAACCAATAACATATTTCTTTTCAACAGACAATTATATATACAAAAATCTGGAGTAGCCATGGGCACTTCAGTGGCGAATACCTACGCCAATTTAGTTTTATATGTATGGGAACAGAAATACTTACTAAATAATGGCAATCCCTTTACTGACAAAGCTGTATTCTATCAACGCTTTGTAGATGACTGTTTTATGTTGTGGAAAGGAACACAGAATGAGCTCCAAGACTTTTTACAGTATATAAATAGTACTACTAGTTTCTTAAAATTTAAAATGGAAAGTTCTCATGAAAAGATAGTTTTCTTGGACTTATTATTGTATAAAAAGGAAGATTCTTTACATACTACTATACATCAGAAAGAAGTACATTCAGGAAGATACTTACACTTTGACAGTATGCATGCACCACATGTGTTTAGAAGTATAGCAACATCACAACTCAGCAGAGTCAGTAAACTAAACACAGAAGACACAAATTTTATTAAGTTAGAAGAAGACATGTCCAAAGAACTGACAATAAGTGGTTACTCAAGCAGTCTCTTATCTGAGGTTAAAAATAGAATTATAGCAGATAGAAACACCATATTAAGACCAATTTATACATATGGGAACCTAACAGCAACTAGAAGTAATGATATAAAAATTAGATTTGTTACTTCATATAATGCAAAAACAAATTCAGTTAAGAATATTATACAAAAAAATTGGCTAATATTAATGGCCTGCACAAATGTTAAGAAGGTGGTAGGAGGCAGACCCTACTTTTCCTTCAGGAACATGAATACCCTCAAACAAAAACTATGTTATAAAGATATGATTTTTAATTCTTTTTCTAAAATAGATAAACCAGGCACACATAAATGTTTTAATTGTTCATGTTGTCCTGCAATTACAGATGGTAACAACTACCAGTTCATACATCCCATAACAAATAGATATTACAATTTCAATATAAAAGCTACTTGTAATGCTACATCAATAGTATACATGGCTACCTGCACACAATGCACTTCATTTTATATAGGAAAAACTGTGAGAAGGCTTAAAGATAGAATCATTGAACATAGATCAGAAATAAAAAGAGCAGTAACTACAAATGCACTATATAAACACATACAGGAACAGGGTAATCAACACAGTCTCTCCTTTAGAGTCATTTGCATTGTTGAAAAAACACCACGAGGTGGGGATATAAACAATATACTTGAATTAAAGGAGTACCAATGGATTGTTAGACTAGAAGCAGATCATCTCCCGGGACTTAATGACATGGTTACATTAAAACCAGTTTTAAAACACTTACAACAAACAAAGTTATAATAATATTAATCAATATATTTTATTTTTATTTTTATTTTTATATTATCTACAATGTATAAGCTTTAATGTACAATGATATATATTTGTGTAGGACATGTGACCAATGGGCTGCTGGTCACATGACTGTTAGACCCTTATTTATTCAACATGTCTACCATTGAAAGTTTGTAATGCACTGAGGAGTAGTGACAGCCACCTTGTTGGCACATGTCTTAACAGACTCTCAAATTCCATGCTACAAAACTCAAAGAAGTCTTTCAAGTCTCTGGTCCTTGTGGCAGAACTGGAAAAGTGGCTGAAAAGTCTCATTACAAATGCTTCCACATTGTATGGTAGTTGTGCTGCAGCTTTTTTGGCTGCATTGTCAATGATATGGGCAACACAGTTAGCTTTCTGGAGTGATGGGCACTTTTGTTTTAATCTGGTATACACACCAGATTTCTTCCCATAGTTCACACTGGCATTATCAGCCCCATGGTTCCAGGGCAAGCAATGCCTTTTCATAATGTTGGAAATTTGCTGTGAAATAGCCTGTGCCGATTCATCAGGGTCTTCATAGAAGTCCAAAAGGCCATTCACCATCCCTTCTTCTTTAGAAAAATACCTCACAACAAGGGGAAATAATTTTATGCTCCCCTTGTTGGAAGCATCTGATGAAATTGCAAATGAAGTATCTGGTTTTTGAAGGTCATGCAGGAGGCATTCCAATGAGTGTGGTCCCAAAACATTTTCAACTATGGCTTCAGCCTTGGTTCTGCCACAAGATAGTTTCTTTGCAGTGTCTGAGTCACTGTACAACTGGCTGGCCAACTTTACTGCACAGTCCAAGCTGTTATACGAAATATTGTGCTTAACAGCATGGAAAACCTCAGAGGCTTCTGCTGCAATGATTCTAAGTTCTGGTCCCTCAAGGTTTGCGTTCCTTGCCCACTTTGTCATCAGGTGAGTGGATTTAGCTTGAAGAATGGCAGTCTTATGTTGTTCAGTTGCCTCATGTCATGCGACATCATTTCTTCCACCGTGGGTCACTAGAAATTCTCTCTTGCAGTACCTGCAGAATGCTTTGACATCAGTGCATCTCTCGATCCAGTCAAATTCTGTTTTCCAAATGTCCTGCCACTTGCACATTCTCTTGCTGCTGGTTGACTGTGATGAAACTGCTGCTCTCTTCATGCTTGAATCTGTACTTACCTGATATGCAACATATTTACCAACACTGTTAGTAGGGTTCAGTAACATACTGCTGCACAGCACAAATGAACTGGCTTAATTGGCACATGAAAGTACTGGCTCGAAAAACATTGGCATGCAAAAGAACTGGCTCGAAAAACATTGGCATGCGAAAGAACTGGCTTGAAAAAACATTGGCAGACGTAAGAACTGTCTCGAAAAACATTGGCATGCGAAAGAACTGCCTTGAAAAAACATTGGCATGCGAAAGAACTGGCTTGAAAAACATTGGCACATGAAAGAGCTGGCTCGAAAAACATTGGCATGTGAAAGAAATGGCTTGAAAAAACATTGGCACACGAAAGAACTGTCTCGAAAAACATTGGCATGCGAAATAACCGAGGAATGGAGCAAAAAAAGAGTTTACAAACAGTTTGAAAAAGGTCAAATAGTAAATGAGGTAATGTAGGGGGCATTTTGGCCATTGAAAACTAACATTAATACAGCTTGTAGAAAATGAAATGCATTATTTTTACCACTGAACATGCCCACCTCACCCCACCCCTCAAGACAAAAAAAGTTAACCACATTCACTGAACCAAAAAACAGTAAAATGAATGAGAATGCACAGTGGATACCATAGACCTAATTTAGCTTTTGACCACAGCAGTTAAGAAATGTATGGCACTAATTTACACAGTGCAATGATCTATTAATGAACATGCCCAACAGCAGCACTGGTTGTAATCGGATTATAATGAAAACAGTAAATAAGTATGTTGAAGACATCACTAAAATACAAAATACAAACTTTGCTACTTATAGACGCAAACTACCCTGTAACAACAACATGGTTTAGCACAATCTCAAATACATTGCATTAACTTCTGAGCATCCATCCACAAAAAAAAAATAAACGGGAAAAAAGTCCATAAACATTTTAACTTTTAAAAATACTTCTTGCAAGAGAAGTAACATAAACTACAATGTACAGCAGACTCCACAGGCTCCTTTTACCTCAAAACATAGCAATTAATCCAGCACAGCAATGCAATAAACAGGCCCAAGTAAAAGCAACACACCCATATTCACATTACAAGCAAAGCAGTACATTTTAACCTTATTAAAAATGCATAATAAATTAAATACACACATTTACAAGTATAAATGAAAACAATCTTGAAACAGCTTCGGCAAATTGGCAACATGTACCTACTAGAATAATAAATGAATTACATTAACTGTTAACATTTCCCCTCAAAAGGGAAACTTACCTAAACAGTATATTGTAACTTCCTGAAAACAGCATTATAGTGCACATTTCCATACAAAAAAGTGCAAACTATGCTCGAACATTTCCTATCTGCAAACAGACAATACCCAGAAAAAGCTACAACAATAGAAATGCGTCACACTAAATTTATATTTCACTGCCCCCCAACAGAAACAAACAACTTCTATACACAGTTCAGCCTTTTAAAAGTAATGCTTCCAAATCATACCCCCAAGAATAATAACAATTACATATACATTCAGGTTTTATATCTTTAAAAACTACTACTCAAAAATATCAAAATAACCACTGCACAGATTTAAATACTGTGTACTGCACCCACCATCTACCTCTAAACATTAAAAAAATTAAACCACAATATATTCCCATTTTAAACTAGTACTCAAAAGTCTCAAAATAACCACTGCACAGATTTAAATACTGCATACTACATCCCCATCTACCTCTAAACATTAAAAACTTAAATAAAGCACACTATTCCCATTTTAAATAACTAAAGCCACAAAATGCAATTATCTACTTACCACTCACAGTTATTGCTGGGCTAGCTTGCTTCCTTCCTGCTGAAATGGCTAGTTGGTTGTTCAAGCAGTGGCTGGGCTGGCTGGCTCCCTTGCTGGCTTCTTTCCTGGCTGGCTGGGCTGGCAGGCAGGCTCCCTTGCTGGCTTCTTTCCTGGCTAGCTGGGCTGGCAGGCAGGCTCCCTTGCTGCTTCTTTCCTGGCTAGCTGGGCTGGCAGGCAGGCTCCCTTGCTGCTTCTTTCCTGGCTGGCTGGGCTGGCTGGCAAGCTCCCTTGCTGCTTCTTTCCTGGCTAGCTGGGCTGGCTGGCAGGCTCCCTTGTTGGCTTCCTTCTTTCCTTCCTGGCTGGCTGGCTTCAATCCTGGCTGGCTGGTTTGCTTCAATCCTGGCTGGCTGGCTTGCTTCAATCCTGGCTGTCTGGAGATAGAAATCAGATCTTTCGCAGCTGCTGTAGAGCTTAGTGCTCTACAGCTGCAACCTTTATGGGGCTCTTAAGAACAAGTTCCCGCCCCCTCCAATGCCTGCAGCCAATTACTGTGCTGCATTACCACCCGGACCTAGCAGAGAATCCTTCTAACTGCAGGTCCGGGTGGTGACATAGCCGCATTGCCATGGAAAAACCGGAAGTATTTTCGGCTTTTCCACGGCAATTGATTTGAATTGCAATCGCGAAGCGCAAAGGGGAAAAACGGGACTTTTAAAGTCCCACGCTTGGTGACTGCGGGAAGCGGGATGAGAGGCCTCAACCCGTGAGTGTCCCGCTGACAACGGGACAGGTGGCAACCTTAACCTATGCCTTTTATAGAAAGCTACAGAGCATATGCTTAATGTGGACAACTAATGGATGGTCAGAAACTAGCAGGGTCATCAGTTTACACACCTCTGCTATACCAATCTCAGCTCCGAAATGAGGGACAAGAGCAAACAAAGGCACAAAAAACTGCTCTTGTACATTTAGAAAGCTTTTTGTGTGTTTTTACATTTAGAAAGCTGCTAGAGTAATATACTGTGTTAACAGCATTCAGAAAAAAGCATTCTAAGTCTGAAATTCAATTGTCTGTCATTATTTAGTGCAATGCTGTATGCTAAATCAAATCATGTTACTCTAGCAACTTTCAAGGTTTATAAGAATAATCCCACTGTCCACTGTATGCTAAATCAAATCCTGTTACTCATAGGTTCATAGGTTCATAGGTTGGTACTAGGCTATCAGCCCTAGGGCCTATACAAGCCTAGCCATAACAATTCCCTGGCTATTTCTTCCCACATTATTTACTTTCCTGGACCCCTGTCTAGCAGGGCGACTGACGTGATCCCTAGGGTGAATTTCCTTTCTCCCATCCAATCGTCAAGGTTCCTCTTGAAGAGGTCCAAAGAGGCACTCTGCTTGACATGTATGGGCAATCTATTCCAGAGTCTGGGGAGTCTCTGGGTCAGGAATCTATCCCTCCAGCATGTTTTGTTTATTGTGATGACAAGGTTTAGATCCCTGGAGTGTAGCTCTGAGGGATTGGGATTTCTTTAAGTGTAGCATGTCCAACAGCTCTGGGTTTGACATGGCCTTGTATGTTAAGCAGAGATCGCCTCTGAGTAGACGATATGCGACAGAGTATAGCTGGAGTTTTTTAAGGTGGTCAGCGTAGGGCATCTGCTTTAGGCCTGTGATTCTTTTAGTGAGGTATTTCTGAGGCCTTTCCAGTTGTTGCAGATGTCTTGAGAGGTACATACCAAATGGGGCGTTGTATTCTATAATGGGTCTAATGAGGGATGAGTACTGTGGGACAATGACCTCCTTTTTTCTGGATGAAAAGCCCTTCATGATGAGGTGTGCCACATAGAAGGATTTCCTGACTGTTGTGGCGATGTGGTTATCGAAGGTGAGACCACTGTCCACCTGTGTCCCTAAGTCTCTTATCACACTTTCTGTGTTTAGTGTACTGCCACCTATATGGTAATTCATGGATACATATTTTTTCCCAAAGGGATAACAATACATTTCTTGGCATTGAGCTTGAGTCCATGGCTCTGGCACCAAGCATCTGTTTCTGTAAGGCCCTTTTGTAGAGTATCCACATCATTTGGGATTCAATAATGGCTCCCAGTTTGCAGTCATCTGCAAACTTTGTTAGCCAGAGTCCGTTAGTGTTGACCTGTACTTCAGAGAAGTAGATGCCAAACAAGAGCGGCCCCAGGACTGAACCCTGAGATACTCCACTTGTCACTTGTCTGGAGCTGGATTTGGAGTTGGCTACTTTTACAGTGTGGGTTCTATCAGTAAGCCATTTAGCAACCCATTGGGTGACATAGGGATTAATGCCCAACTTAGTAAGTTTATCTATGATTCCAGAGTGGGGGAATGGTGTCAAAGGCCTTGGCAAGGTCTAGATAGGCTGTGTGGACCACCTTACCCTTATCCATGGCTCTGGAGACTGATTCAAAGAAGTCAATCAGGTTCAGGAGACAAGATTGGCCCTTCACAAACCCAAATTGGGTGGGGTCCAGTATTTGAAGGTTGCCAATGTCCTTGTTTATAACTTCCATGATAATACGCTCCATGGCCTTGCAGATAAGGCTTGTCAGGCTGATGGGACAGTAGTTTCCGGGATCCAAGGTGGATCCCCCTTGTGGATTGGGATAACTGTAGCTCTGCACCACTCAGTGGGCACGAAACCTGAGGTGAGGCTATGATTAAACATGACACTTAGGTGAGGTGCCAGTTCATATTGTAGTTCATGTAGTACACAGCCCGGGATGTCATCTGGTCCCATGGCTGCTGTATTCTTGGCTTTATAGAATGCATTTTGTACCTGTGTGGCCATTATTACTGGAATTTGGCAATCTTCCAGTATTGAGATGGGCCATTTAGGGGGTGAGAGGGGGGTGAAGTTGGCACTGAATCGATCTGCCAGAATATTGGCAATATCCTTCGGATCAGTATATTTAATGCCATTCTGTTTTAGCTCAGAGCAGATCTGAGCATTGACATTTAGATTCTTGACATAGTTATAGAATGCTTTGTGGTTGTCTTTGGAATCTTTGGCAATTTTATTTTCGTAACTAGCTTTGGAGGATTTTATGAGGCATCTCAGTTTCTTACTGAGGCTAGTAAGGGAGTTTTTTGCATCCTGGGATTTTCCTCTTTTCTGCAAAAGTTTTTCCTTTTGTTGTAAAGTTTGTTTATGGCAGGGGACCACCAGATTGGCTTCCTTTTTGGATGAGAGCATTTTGGTTCTATTTGGGATGGCACAATTCATGCATGAGTGGATGTGCTCGTACAGTGCCTTAGTGTAGGATTCAGCAGTTGAACTTTCAGTTCCGTCTGCATGGGTGTCATGAAGTTTGTCACTTCTGACTTGAGTAGCATGAAGTTGGCTTTGGAGAAGTTTTTATGGTGGTTTCTTTACTGGGGGTGGGGTGGGATGTGGATGTTAAGGGTGATTAGCTTATGGTCAGACCTGACTAACGAGGGGTGACCATAGGTATGGAACATTGATTTCCCATGTTGGTAATGACCAGGTCTAGGATATTGGAGCCCTGGTGGGACTATGGATTAGTTGATACAGGGCATTGGAATTTATGAATTCCAAGAACTGTTGCGTGAAAAGGTGTTGGGACATGAGTAGTTTTCCCAGTTAATGGCAGGGTAGTTAAAATCACCCAGTATTAGGGTGTTTGGTTCTATCTTAATATTTTCCAGTATGTTTAGAAGGTGTAGTGAGAATCTTGGGGTATGGTGGGGGATCTGTAGCAAGCTACAATTTGGATTGCAGTCTTACCTAGTGTTAGTTGCACTTGGAGAATTTCAGACACATTGTGTTGGCCAACTAGCCTGGTGGTGTGAATATCCTTGGTGAATATTGACACTCCTCCACCTTTAGTGTTTCAGTCCTGGTTTGGTGGCCGAAAGTGTGGTAAGAGTTGTAGCCTGGTATTGCAGGGGTGCTCTCTGGAGCCTTGAACCAGGTCTCAGTTACTGCACAGATATCGATGTTCTCCATTTTTAGGAGTGCCTCGAGAGTGCATTTTGAGGTTTAGACTTCTAGCATTGAGTAGCATTACCTTCAGATTTTGCATGCTTGTACCTGTTACTCTAGCAACATTCGAGGTTTATAAGAGTAATCCCACTGTCCGCTGTATGCTAAATCCAATCCTGTTACTCTAGCAACGTTCGAGGTTTATAAGAGTAATCCCACTGTCCGCTGTATGCTAAATCCAATCCTGTTACTCTAGCAACGTTTGAGGTTTATAAGAGTAATCCCACTGTCCGCTGTATGCTAAATCCAATCCTGTTACTCTAGCAATGGTTGAGGTTTATAAGAGTAATCCCACTGTCCGCTGCATGCTAAATCCAATCCTGTTACTCTAGCAACGTTTGAGGTTTATAAGAATAATCCCACTGTCCTTTTTTACATTTACATTTTTATCTCTAAGTGCACATGCAATGGAAGATCATTCTAGGGGTTTTCTTCATGAATCAAGTGTGATACTGCCATGATCATACTGCCAGAAAATGTCTTAAACCTGCAAGTTATATCTATTTTATTTTTCTTCCTACCTTGTATTGTTTACTCATATTATGCTTTATGTGATAAATCATTGTTTATTGCCTGTACTGGAGCTTTCTTTCTCCCGGCCCTCTGAAAAAGATATATATTATGTCCAGACTAGCCGGTCAACAACAAATGTAAAATAAAATAAAATAAAATAAATAAAATATTTGTGTTTAAATATCTGGCACCTCAAGCCTTACTCAGACTGCTGTATGTATGTCATATGGTCTGGCTTCTAGTACACTGCTATACAATCTGAAAGTAAAGTCAATGGAGCTAATAACACAATATCCCATATATCACCTCTAGTTTAAATTTGAAATACTAAAGCTGAGATGTTATAAAGTGTCAGGGGTGATTATATTATATTTAAGTTTGAACTGAACTGAAGCAGGTCAAGTTATTTCATAAAACATGGTGCAGCTTAACCTTAAAAAGGCCCATTGATAGGTTTATGGCAGTTGGAAATTATGATTCTAGAAATTCTATTTTTTCCTGACTGCAATCAGAATGCAAGGAAACTCGGAAAGGCAGAGTACGCTATATTTCTACATTTCACTCAGGAGGAAGCCATGCATGTTCAGACTCCTTTTTGATTTGTCAGGAAAAAAAACATGCTTTACACAGAAGAGACCAAAATATGAGTCAATATCAGAGACATCATTTTGCAGAATCAGGGAAAATTGAGAGCATCTACATGATATATTCCCTAACCCCCCATGCATACCTACACACACACACACACACACACACACACACACACACACACACACACACACACACACACACACACACACACACACACACACACTACCTTCATTGCTAAAGCTGCTTTCCCGATGCTGGCTTCTGCTGTGCCTTCCCCGTTTGAAGTTAAACACTATCCAAAGTGGAACTGCTGATACTCGCTTAAATGCTGCCACTACGATCAAAGCTTTGAACTCTTGTTGCTCGCTTGCATTCTGAAAATGCTGCCTTCCTTAAATGCTGGCTTCTGCTTCCCGCTCGCACTACCGGAAGTGAGCTCCTTGAGCTCAATTCCGACAGGCTGGTAGCCCTGAGGGACCTGATGTCATTGTGCACGTGATGACATCAGCGTCAGCGCCGCAAAATTTAAAAGCAAAACCAAAGTCCAGTTTTGAATGGAATTTCTAACCGGACAACTTTTCAAAAAAACGGACAGTCCGGTCAAAAAACGGACATCTGGCAACCCTAACTGGGATAGTGACGTTATTCACAAATTCGTTCTCAGTTGTTTGCTTATTTACACACGGGTATAGTGGCGTTATTCACAAATTCTTTCTCAGTTTATTTACACACAGGTATAGTGGCGTTATTCACAAATTTGTTCTCAGTTGTTTACACACGGTATAGTGGCATTATTCACAAGTTTGTTTTATGCATTCTAAGAATATCACCCATTATCTGATTTATACTGAAGCTGGTATTTGTCAGTGTTTGTTGTTTTTCCTCCCTTTTTCAGCTTTACTGTTTTTCATAACATGGGATGCTTTATAAACATATATTTTCAGCAAGAAACAAATAAATAACTAAAGCAAAAAGAAAGGAGCAACATAAAATGCTGAAGTATATTTTGTTATTTACATATAATGTAGAGACTATATACACTTAGCAACACTGACTGCAGAAACTGATAAGGACGTTTATTTGTACAACTTGCATTTTTATTTCCATATCTGTCAAATAGTCTGTACAGTGTAGTTACCAAAGAAAACCATCTTAAAGAGCCCTCACTAGAACTGCCTTATATTTACTGTGGGTATTCTGAATTCCCCTACTGTTTTTGAACGCATAATCATCCCTGCAGAGGCCCTCTCATGAGATATTTTGCCCTTCTGAATAGCTCTGTGCCTCCTTTCTCTGCCCTTGCACTGGCAAACCTTCCTTAAGATGTTATCATTTGGTATATGCTGTCATCTTTGAGGTGTTGTTTGTCAGCCTTGCTCTTTATACTTTTATTTTCAGAAAATGACAAACCACATAGTTCTTCAGCAAACTTTGACCCTTAGAACTGTACTCATGTAGGGAAAAATGCTATTCATATATATATATATATATATATATATATATATATATATATATAGTGTGTGTGTGTGTGTCTGTGTGTATATCTGCGAGCGCACAAGAGAGAGCTGTTTGGCCTTGTACTGTACTGAATGTGTAGAATTTGATAATTTATAATTTGCTGTGGCTATTCCTGACATGCTATCAGCATAATTGCTTCTCTTGATGTGTTGAATGAGTCCAAACTAAGCAAGCTGTCTCTAGCAAGAGGTAAAAAGCTGTAAAATAATGGTATAATTTATATCATATACATTACATACACGCATGTGATGGTGAGCACACATGCATGCATACACACACACACACACACACACACACACACACACACA
The DNA here is from genome assembly GCF_019279795.1 of Protopterus annectens. NCBI lineage: Eukaryota > Metazoa > Chordata > Ceratodontiformes > Protopteridae > Protopterus > Protopterus annectens. The sequence continues at coordinate 709,308,305 of NC_056736.1, forward strand.
CACACACACACACACGCACACACACATACACACACACACACACACACACACACACACACACACACACACACACACACACACACACACACATAAGTACTCACACACCAACACACACATACCTCTCAACTATCCAAATTTTCACAGACTGTCCAGATTTTTGCCTCATATTTTTGGTCTGTTCCTCATAAAATTTGTGGTTTTCTAGTAAATCACTGAGGACTGAAGTCACTAAAAAGATTAGAGACCTCCCAAATGTAAACCACTTGCACACACTGCTATGTAAATAGAAACCACTACACATAATAACACAAACACCAGTGTCTTACCGAATAAGCCCCTAAGGCAAAATACCTCAAAACCTAATGTCTTGGTCACAGGCGACTTCACAGTGAGACACACACAGATGTCCCCCTCACCAGGCTGGACAAGGAAAAGTTCATGGTTCGCTGCCTGTCGGGTGTCAGAATCCATCAAATCATACATGCACTGAAGTCACTCAACAGTGAGTACCATTATGACTGTCATAGTCCATGTTGGGGTGAATGACTTGAGACATACCTCTCTGAACTATATGAAGAGAGACATGACTGAAGTCTCAGATTATATGTCCCAGGCAGGTATGACTCTAGCCCTAAGCAGCTTTCTACCTTCACCCAGGATGATGCCACTGCCACAATATAAACAAAAAATGACTGACCATCAACTGGCTTAGCTTGTAGTGTCAGTCCAGGGGGATCCAACATCTGTCAGCCTGGAAAGATATGGCTGACAGACCACACTGCTTTGACAGAGATGGTCTGCACCTGACTCCTTTAGGCTTTTGGATACTGGCAATGGCACTGGTCTCCCCCATAGTGCCTTTTTAGGCAATGTCAAAACAACAAAATTTCTGATGTAGCAAAATCCATTCAAGGCAAGCTCAAGGTTCTACTACGTAATGCTAGGAGTCTTAACATGAAATTGCACTCTCTGGAAGCACTCCTCAACTTGGATGATGCTGACATTTGTACAGCCACTGCGACTTGGTTCAAGGCCACAGAGAGCATCCCAGCCATACATGATTACAATGCTTTTCACACGTTCAGACCTCAAAATGAGCATGAAGGAACCAAAGGTGGAGTTGTATCTATCGGCATTAAATCCACATGCACTTTGAGACTGTAAAACAGTACAACTCTCTTGAGCTACTCCAGCTCCAAATAACTATAGGCAAAATACCCTACTACATCATTGCTAGCTACAGATCCCCCACAATGAACCAGGAGAAGCAAACCACCTACCTGGACTTGCTAGAATCACTCAGTATACAGCCAAACATCTTAGTCACGGTAGACTTCAACTGCCTTTCCATTGACTGAGACATGTCCAAGGCTGCAGAGAGTACTGTAGCCATGCAAGGCCACAATGCCTTCCACATATTCATACCTCAAAATGAGCATGAAAGACCCAAAGGTGGAGATGTATCCATCTTCATTAAGGCCAAGTACACCTCGAGACTGGTAAAACAGTACGACTCTCTCAAACTACTCCATGTCCAATTAACTACAGGCAAAATACCCTACCACATCATTGCTAGTTATAGGTCCCCTACCATGAACCAAAAAAAGCACACCGCCTACCTGGACTTACTGGAGTCACTTGTCATACAGCCCAACACTGTAGCCATGGAAGATTTCAACTATCCGTCTATCAACTGGGTGACATACATGAGCACGAGCATGCCTGCCCAGAGGTTCCTGGACTTTATCAATACAAATACTGTGGAACAGACAGTCTGCACACCTACAATGGGCTCAAATATCCTAAACATAGTACTCACCAACATGGTGGGGGGGGGGGTCACTGCACTCCACCCCTGTGTGATGCCCTCCCTGGTAAGATCAGATCATAAATTAGTCTAATTTGAAATAACTATTGTACCTGTCACCACCACAGGAGGAAAAAAAAGCTAACAAAACCTTTCCAAAGCAAACTACAGCCTACTAAGCGATGGAATAAAAAGTTTTATACCCCCACAATCACAGACAACAATGACTCCTATGCAGAGGTTTACACAAATGTCCTGTAAAATGGTTAAGCAACTGTATAGACTTGGTTGTGCCTGACTGGATTAAAATCAGGTCCTCCCAAAAAAAACAAGCCATCGTGGTGGACCTGAAGTATAAACAGGTTACATAATAGAAGAAAGAAACTGATGTCTAAGAACAAGAGGGAACTGACTCAGCAGAGGAAGAATTCCCTCCACAGCTTGAACAAACAAATCAGAAATCTTGTAAAGTCCTCTAAAGCTAATTATGAAGGTAATATAGCATCCCTAGCTAAGGATAATCATAAGGCATTCTTTAACTACATCCAAAATCTAAAAGTGAATGCTCATCTATGTGCTGAACTGGTAGTAGCTGATACCACTCATACTATGCAGGAGGATATTGCCAACCGGCTATCTGATTTGGTGCAAACTTCACCCACCTGTCCCTACTAGCCATAACTCAAAGCATACCTGACACCAGTCCTCTGTCTAGTATCTCTAGAGCCTGAGAACTGGTTTTGTTCCAGCAGAGTGGAGAACACCAAAAGTAATCCCCTTGCACAAAGGGGGAGCCATTAACTAACCCTTGGAACTATAGACCTATAAGTCTAAATAGCCTCATCTGCAAGGCCATGGAAAAAATCATCATGGACCTTATCAACAAGGACATAGGTGACCTTCAAACTCTACACCCAAGCCAGTTTGGCTTTGTTAAGGGTAGATCATGTTATTACACCTAATAGACTTGTTCAAGAAAGTCACCAAAGACCTGGATGAAAGTAAGACAGTGTATACTCCCTATCTTGGCCTAGCCAAGGCTTTTAACACAATCTCCCACTCAGGTATCATTGAAAAACTGTCCCAGCTGGGGATCAATCCTTACATCACTAGATGGGTAAATAACCAAAATGACCAGTTCCAACATGTTATGAAGATACATTTAATGAAAAAAGAAAAAAAAAACAACAACAGCAAAATACAATATGGTTAAACAACAGCAAAGTACAGTAGGGTTAAGCGCTTTCATCCAGCTGTTGCAAAGACTTCATCAAAACAGTGCACTTAAAAATCCTAGAGTTTAAATAACAATTAATTAAGAATGTCATCATATCCAACCTAAAGTTTAAGTAGCGGTTGGTTATGTGTTCTGATAAACTGCCAGGACTTAATGAAACTGTTTCTATTGAGAGTATATTGAAATTAAAATAACTTATAACACTTTAATGTTTTTAGCTCTTTAGTTTTTTATACTGTATATGGAATAATAAATGTTTTTAAATGTTTGTATTTTTTAAAGTGATTGCTTTAAGATTTAGGTAATTGGATATGATGATATCATTAATTAATTGTTATTAATTAATATCATTAATTAATTAATTAATTAATTAATTATGCTTTTTTTTCATTAAATGTGTATTCATAGCATGTTGGAACTGGTTGTTTTGGTTATTTGGTTATTTTATAGTTCCTTGCTTGTGTGGTTAGATTTCAGTCACTAGATAGGTAGTCAATCGGCTCATTGACAGAAAGCATACTGTCGAAGTTGGTGACTCCACCTCTATCAGTAGACCCGTCACCAGTGGTGTACTACAAGGATCTGTGCTGGGCCCTTTACTATTTGGAATCTATTTCTCAGAAGTCCAGACAGCCTTTGGTTTACCAGCTTACCAAGTTCGCTGATGATTGCAAATTGAGTGCGATCATTGAGTCCACAAATGATGTTAACATGTTACAGGAGGGGCTAACACAGACTAATGACTGGTGGCAAAAACACCATCTAAAACTAAATGCAAAAAAAATGCATTACTATCCCCTTTGGCAAAGCAGAATTCCCTGCTAATTACTATATTGACAGCACTCCTCCTTAAGTTCAAAGCAAGTGATGTGAGATCTGGGAGCACAGGTAGATGACAATAACTTCGACCACCAAGTTCCCACAGTGGTAAGGAAGGCCTTCTATATTTAACATCTCATAAGTAAAGGCATCACATCCAGGTCTAAGGATGTTATAAATCCACTGTACTCGACCCTCATCAGACCATTAATACAGTACAATGCTCCCTTCTGTATATACCTCACCAGACAAGTGCAGCAGCTGGAAAGACAACAAAGGTTTTTCACCAAGAAAATACAGGACCTCCAAACCATGACTTACGTGGATAGACTGAAAGCCTTGTTACTGAACACTTTATTGTATAGGCTGCTGAGAGGCGACTTGTACCTGGCTTACAGGGCAGTCTCTGACCCTGTCCTAATGGAAATGCTGCACATCCGCAAGTCAAATGGCACAAGAGTCACTCGCTCTAGGGAGCTTAACCTAGCCTGAGATATTAACAGAACATGCTGGAGAGACAGATATATCTCCCAGAGATTGCTGCTACTCTGGAATAAACTTCTTATTCACTTGAAGCAGAGCTCCTTACTGAACCCATTCAAGTGCAACTTGAACAAACGAATGGGAGACCGCAAATTCACCTCAGGGGTGGCATCCATGTCTCTCATGGACAGCGGTAGTCAGTGTATATCATAGATGTGCTCTGCGAATTATATACATCTAACCAAAGACAATTGAGGCAACTCGGGATTAACATGACTAGGCTTGTAAGGACTCGAGCTGCTAACCTAGTAACCTCTTATGAACTTATGAAATAATGATGCACATTTGACTGTTAGACTTTATATCCTTCAAAACTGCATGCTAACACAAAATCTATTGCTCTAGCAACTTTCTAAGTTTATAAGAGCAATATTTAAAATGTGTCCCTATTTTTGGACCTTTGTTCCACTATTTGTCTAGATTTCCTATGCTGCAATGTTGAGATGCACATATATAAACATGTATATGTGCTGTTTAAGCAAGGACTGTTATCCACTTAGCCTTTTTTCACACTATTTCATAACCTCTGTGTGCCATAAATGTGTCCCTTTTTTTAATTCCCCCCTTTTTTCCTTGCTGTAATCAGTCATAAGGTGCGCACCAATGAGTCATACAGACTTTCTCCACACCAACAATTTATTAATTTATTTAAATTCTTTGTACTTCTCAACCTTAAAATACCCAAATCTTGATGTCATGTGATATTTTTGGATTTGAGTCCTACCTTCTCTGTTGAGCATACCTCTCAAACTCTTAGCACACAAACTCTGGACAAAGCCTAAAATAATGGGGGACAAAGGTCCAAAAATAGGGACAGATTCTAAATATTGTTCTTATAAACTTAATCTGGACAATTAAGAGGTATGCTATTGAGTGTCTTTAAACCTTGTTAGCCCATAAAGATTATTTAGATAGCACATTTTGCTTCCTTGTATATTTGTATGAGGTCTCCCTAAACTCTTCTCTGACTAGATGTGAGCGATCCTACAGGTTACATCCTCATATCCCCTCACACTGTCTTGAATGTGCAGAATTCGATAGCTTATAACTTGGTATGGCTATTCCTGAAAGATTCATTAATTTGTTTAAAATTTGTTGCCATTTGTTGCTATTCTTTTTTTCAATTTTTTATATGGAAACCATAATAAACAATTCAGTTTTGAGCACAATCCCATAGGTTACTGCACAGTGTTATTAATCTTTATAAATTTCAACATTTTATGAACGTGAGGATACCACCTGCTGTGTATTAGCTCTTTTTTTCTAAATGACGCCTATATAAGCAGTAAAGAATACATTTTAATCTGCCAATTCCTTGCTCCTTAATGATATAGAACTATTATTGTTTCTTTTCTGTGTAGTATACAAAAAAACAAATTTTGTCTTCCAACAGTGATCTATTTTTTCCATTTAATGAGCTGTAAGTTGTGTTTATACCACATTTCTTTAAGTTGCCTACATCATCTGGTGAAAGTTCAGTATCTTTCCAAAAACTGTATGTTTTGGTTTTCTTTTTTTCTTTTTATTTATTCATGTATTTATTGTTTTGTTATCACCATAACTTTCTCAGATTCAAATCTAGGCAATTCCTTCTATGAAATCTCTACTGAAAAGCAGAACTGGGGTCCCACTAATTAACTTTCTAGATCTTTTACATCTTCATGAGTGGTGTTTTCCTTTCCAGTGGATTTCTGTAAGTTTAATATAATTATTTTATCTTTTATGCCTCAGTTATTTACCTTGATGTTTTTACTTTTCTAAGTTGTCTTTTCCATGATACAATTATTTGAAAATTCCTGTGCGCATGTTTTTTTTTCTTTTTTTGAAATGATTTCAGTAATTTATCACAGGTGAATACCAGTGGTGAAGGATGTCTCAAGTTAAAGAAAGACACCCTCTTTACATCTCACAAGGGAAGTCTGGATCTGACCAATAGATAGTAGCAGACAATGACAGCAGCAGTCTTTCAGTCACTGAAGCAAATGCCCCACATGAAGGATGAGGTTGGTGAGGCCTTGAAGAATAAATTTTGGATAGCCTCAAAGAAGTTCCGCCAAGTCATCCAACAGCCCATGAAAAGGGTGGAAGACTGCCCAGGCTGTTCTCAGTGGGGTAAATAAACATTGATTTTGACTGAAGACACTGTAGGGAGATGAATGAATAATTTCAATAGTTTCTTAGCTGTGTACTAGGCTAACGATCACTGGGGACTTTTTAGCCTAGACATGCATCCCAAATCTCTGACAAGTTCTGGTACCCTTGATAAGTGCAAGCAGGGGCTTGGGAGATGAAACATTTACAAGCAGGGGCTTGGGAGATGAAACATTTACAGGCTTCCTGTGTCCAACGCAGACATAGATGCCAAACAAGGGATGAATTTCCTGTTCCCCATCCAATTATCCAAGTCACCTTTAAATTAGATTAGGGATGAACTCTGCTTTACATGGATGGGGAGCCTGCTCCACAGAAGGGGTAGTCTCTGGGATGTTAGTTATATCATAGGGAAGGTTTATCTGATTAGAATGGGTAATTCTGGTGCTGTTTGTTTTATGGATATGCAGGAGGTTCATCAGGGTGGTGTCTGATAATGCCTTGTATGCCAGGCATAGATCTCCTTTCAACAGCCTGTAGGAGACAGAATACAGGGACAGGGTTTTGAAGCATGTAGATGTGCATTTCTCTGAGGAAACAATGTCAATAGCAACTTAACAATTGGAGTCACTGGCCCATTTCTGTAGAGGATGTCACTATGAAAAAAAGTTCTGTGGTGACAAAGATCCCAAGGTGGAACAGATCCAGCTGGAAACCTTACAGAAACTGTATACTGTTGAGGTGTTGTGGTTAATTAGACTTTTCACTGCTGCATGGAAGGCAGGGACAGTACCTCCAGTTATCACACTAATGTGGGGGCACCCATTTTCTAAAAGAGGATCTGAAGGGTGTGTTCCAATTAAACAAAGATCAAGCTACAGGTGTAGCATATTTAAAGCAGGACCGTGATCCTTATCTGCCCTGGGAGATCCCATGTTGGTACACTGGACAGGATGATTGATGACCATCTGATTCAGAAATGCAGTGCAGAGTCCATCCTGTCCGTGAAACAATGGGAAAAGAAATGCAACTTCCATCCTGGTCATGGAATAGTTGGGGGAGAAATACAGATGCTATCCTGGCCATGAAATTACGGATCATTTCTTTGTTCTTATCCGGCTATTGGAGGGGGTCATGGGATTTTGCCTGTATAGTCTACATGTGTTTTGTAGAGTTGGAGAAGACATATGATAAGGTAGCCAAGAATATCTTGTAGGTGATGCTGCAACATATGGATCCCCAGGACTACTGCTGTGTACGGTTTGGTCACTGTATTTGTAAGCAGAAAGTTATGTCTGCATTTTCTGTGCTACGATGAGTGCTTTCAAGGTGGGCAGATGACAGTACCAAGTGGGGTGTCTTCTTTTCCCTCCTGTCCTTGATTTTAACAGGTACAACCACATTTGCGCATTTTCTTTGCTCTTGTATTCAGCTCAGTGAGTGCCTGCCAGGTGTCCTGCAGAGTTCTACAGCAGCAGAGAGACAAAAGAGAGAATTTGGAGTGATTAAGTATCATTTTTCTGCATTTTCTTGCTGTCTTTAAGTAATTCTGCCTAAAATGCCAATTTTTTAGCGTTTCTGTGATTTAAAAAGCTTGTTTCTGCTACATATTGTACTTATTTGCTGCCTGCACTTGAACTAAGTCATTTTTGTGTTTAAATAATCTGTTTAAATTTTGTAGGCTGCACACTAAAGTGTGATAGCCATTTCTGTGCATTTAAAGTGTTTTTTTTTATTGTATCTGCTTTATTTTCTGAAATAAACAAAAATATATATATATATATATATATATATATATATATATATATATATATATATATACTTGTTTCCCACCTTTCTGAACTAGAATAGTCCAGTTTTCCGGTTATTGCTGAATTCACGGCTGTGTTACAAGTTTCTGTGTTGCCCATACCTTACTTTGATAGAAGGAAGTTTCTCTGTTCACCTGTGAGAGAGGGAAGCTTTGAGCAGCCTATCTGTTCCTGGAAGAGTGGATTCAGCCCAGAAGTTAGTAGTTTATTGGTCATTTTAGGCTAATTTCTATCTCTTTCATTTCCCTGCTATAAAAACTGCATTTGTGCAGTTTTGCACGCCGGGCAGCGCCGGTTAGCTAGGGTTAAACTATTCCTGGCTCCACGAAGTCTACCTTTCAATTTTTCCCTTGGAACTAGACAAACTTTCAACTTAAGCACTCAAAGCAGTGATTTCACAGCCCAACACTTGCTCAAAACTCATAGCAAGCACTAATTAACTGTAGCATTAGACTCTCCTATACTGTCCAGAAGGACAAGGCTCTCTATTCGTCCCTACCAGCCAATCAGTAAAACAGCTCACTTTACCTATTCAGGCATGTACAAAGGGCAGTTTCAGGTGTACTCTCCAGTCCAACTGGTGAATCTGGGCATTTTGAGGCAATGTTACAACTGCCTCATGTACACAGACAACCCTCTCCTCCTACCACCAAACACTAATATATGCGAGAGATGCAATTATTCAACCAAACTGGAGGCAAAGCTCTCACAACCCAAGACTGGAACTGACTGTCAAGAGGAGAAGGAAAATACTTGCAACACACCACCAGTCTCACATAGACCTACTAAACCAACACCAGCAAATAACACACATAAATACACAAAAACATACTCGGAGTCTCTAAATAAAAATCTGCAAAAGCAAAAGGGACCTCCAAAGCAGACACCCAAGCAACCTCCACACCCAATCACAAACCATGAAGCACATACTTCACATAATCAGTATGTCATGCACTCACAGCCCTTAAGGCAAAATAACATACCCAACACACTAGTAATAGGTGACTCTATAGTCAGGCACACTGATGTCCCACTAACTAGGCTGGACAAGGAAAAGGTTACAGTTAGCTGCCTGTCAGGCACCAGGATCCGCCACATAACACAAGCACTCAGGTCGCTCCAGAACAAGTACAAATACGACTCTGTCATTGTCCATGTTGGTGTGAATGATCTGAGATGCACCTCCCTGGACTACATGAAAAGAGACATGGAAGAGCTCTCTGATCACGTAGCCCAAGCCGGTATGACCCTGACCCTGAGTAGCATCCTGCCCTCACCAAGAATGATGCCACAGTATAAAGAAAAAATGATCAATTTCAACAATTGGCTAAGTTTCTGGTGCCATTCAAAGAGGATCCAGTATCTGTCCGCCTGGGATGACATGCTCGACAAGCCACATTGCTTCACAAGAGATGGCTTGCACCTGTCACCCACAGGCTTTTGAATACTGGCCAAGGCTTTTGCCACCCCCATAGTGCCTTTTTTAGGCAAGGCTCAAAAGACAAACCCACCACAGTAAATAGCACAAGTAACCAAAAACTAAGGGTAATGCTACTCGATGCCAGAAGTCTAAACCTCAAAATGCATGCACTCGAGGCACTTCTCGGTATGAAGAACATCAATATCTGTGCAGTAACAGAAATGTGGTTTAAGGCTCCAGAGAACACCCCAGCACTACCAGGCTATATAACTCATGCCATACTTTTCGGCCACAGAACCCAGACCGAAACACAAAAGGTGGTGATGTATCCATATTCATCAAGGATACCCACACCTACAGGTTAGTGACGCAGCACAATGCCTCAGAGATCACCCATGTGCAACCAGCAATGGGCAAAACTGCAATTCAAATTGTAGCTTGCTACAAATCACCCACCATGACCCAGGTCTCCCATTCCACATTTCTGGAGACACTGGAAAATATGAAGGTCCTACCAAATGCCCTAATATTGGGTGATTTCAATTACCCAAACATTAACTGGGAGAACTATTCAAGTACTAACTCCCTTGCCCAACGCTTCCTAGAATTTATAAACTTGAATGCCTTGGATCAACTGGTCAACACCCCCACCAGAGGTGACAACATATTGGACCTGGTCATCACCAACATGGGTGACTGGTGTTCTACACCAGAGGTCAACCCCTCGATGGTTAGATCAGACCATAGATTAATCACTCTGGATATCCACATTCTGCCCCCACCCCCAATCAAGGAAACCACCGTGAAAAACTTTTCAAAAGCAAACGTCACGTTACTTAAGACCAAGGTGGAAAGGTTCACAGCCCCCATGCTAAAGAACAACACTGTCCAAGCTGCTGAATCCCTTACAAAGGCACTCTATGAGCACCTGCAAGAATGCATGGATCGTGCTATCCCAAGCAAAGCCAAGACTCACTCCTCCAAGAAAAGGAAACCAGTCTAGTGGACCCCTGCCATAAACAAGCTATACAATAGAAGGAGGAAACTAGTACAGAAAACAGTAAAATCCCAAGAATAAAAGACATCCCTGATCAGTATCAGCAAGAAACTACAATCCCTCATAAAATCATCCAAGGCTAGCTTCGAAAGAAAAATTGCCAAGGACTCCAAAGATAACCACAAAGCGTTTTTAGCTATGTCAAGAACCTAAGTGGAAACTCTCAGATCTGCTCTGAGTTAGTGCAGAATGGCACAAAATACACTGAACTGACTGATATTGTCAATATTCTGGCAGACAGGTTTAGTGCACACTTCACCCCCCTCTCACCCCCTAAAGGGCCCATAACCATACCAGAAAAATGTAGAGCCCCAGCAATCACTGACACACAGGTTAAAACAGCCCTATCCAAAGCCAAAAACACAGCTTCAATGGGACTGGATGGTGTCCCAGGCTGGGTCTTACACGTGCTCCAAAATGAACTAACTCATCACCTAAACACACTGTTCAAATTCAGCCTCTCTACAGGCTATGTACCCATAGAGTGGCGCACAACAATAGTTATCTCACTCCACAAAGGTGGAGCCACAACGGACCCTGGGAACTATCACCCTATAAGCCTGACTAGCCTGGTCTGCAAGGCTATGGAGTGTATCATCATGGAACTCATTAACAGAGACTTTGGGAACTTCCAAACATTGGACCCTACCCAGTTTGGCTTCGTTAAGGGTAGAGCATGCCTCCTAAACCTGGTGAACTTCTATGAGACAGTTACTAAGGCTTTAGATGAGGGAAAGTAGGTCCACACAGCCTACCTAGACCTCGCAAAGGCTTTTGACATCATTCCCAATTCTGGTATCATAGACAAGCTCACCAGCCTGAACATAAACCCCTACATCACGAGATGGGTTGCCAATTGGCTCACGAATAGAACCAACATGGTGAGAGTTGCAGGCCCTAGGTCCAACTATAAACAGGTTACAAGTGGCGTCCCCCAGGGCTCAGTCCTGGGACCCCTCCTGTTCAGTATATACTTCTCAGAGGTACAGGCAAGCACAGGAGGATTATGGCTGACCAAGTTCGCAAATCACTGCAAACTGGGGGCCATAATTGATACAGACATCCTCCAGAAGGGTCTCACTGAGACTGATACCTGGTGTCAAAATCATGGCCTCAAGCTGAATGCCAAAAAGTGCATAGTCAACCCCTTTGGAAAAAACAAAGTACCCGCAAACTACCACATACGTGGTAGTCCCCTAAATACAGAAAATTAAATAAGGGATCTGGGGACCCAAGTAGATAGTAATCTTTCGTTTGAGAGACAACTGAGTAAATGTCAGGAAAATCCTACTAGGACAGCTGAATTTTATTTGGGGTTAATCAAAGTCTCTTTAATTGATGGCAGGTGTGTACCGAAGAAGACTGAAGACTGTAATTAAATCAAAAGGTGTTTCAACAAAGTATTAGTTCAAGGGTGTGCACACTTATGCAATCAGCTTATTGTACGTTTTTTATTTTTTATATTTTTTCCCTTAAGAGACTTTATATACATATATATATATATATATATATATATATATATATATATATGTTTATAGGAAGAAATGCAGGAAGAACAACTTAGTGCTCTGAAGCAGTACGGTCCCCAGTCATGTGTTCTCCAATTTAATAAGAAACCAGATATGTAGATATTCCAGGTTAATTACTAATGATGATGATTTTTATAAAGCAGTGGACAGACTGGGGTTGGATCTTTTTGAAAGAGGCTGTAGAAGATGTGATGTCAGTAGAGAACTTGACAAAATAAAGATGACAAGAAACACCAAAGCAAGACCATATTTGAAAGATATGAGAAAAACATCTTTGTCTTATGGTACGTTTAATGAGCAATGTAAAGGAACTACGACTATTGTTACCCCTCGAGAGACTAAAAATAGACTTATGTTAACTTATTCCTATGATGTTAAACATATATGTGACATCATAGGGAACAACTGGAACATTCTGTTGCTAGATCCCACCATTAAAGAGATAGTGGATGAGGAGCCTTCCTTTGTCTTTAAATGCAATAAGAATCTAAAGCAACAATGATGTCACTCTAACAATAGTCAGCATAGAATGTTATCAACCAGAACAGGCACATTTCCCTATGGACTTTGCACTAGTTGCAGACATATCTCCAATAATAAAGAATTTTTCCATCCTAGGTTTGGTACAAAATATGCATGCAGGGACTATGCTGATTGTAGAACTAAACATGTTGTCTATGTAGCAACATGTGTTTTATGCCAAAGTTTCTTCATGGGTAAAACAGAAGGACAATTGAAAGAGCAGATCTCCAAACATGTGAGTGACATTCATCTAAAGGACTCTGAAATGATAATCCAGGCCATAATTTTAATTTTATGGTATTGCAAGTGGTGAAGGACAATTTTAGGGGTGAAGATATCACACTATCCACTGAACAAAGTGAGATGAAATGGATAGTCGAATGACTTGCTTACAGAGAACTAGGACATAATACGAACCTGCCACTCAAACCTGCATTGAAAGTCCACGGACAGAAGGGTATGATAGGTCAACGTGAAGGCAGTGCCTGTGAAGAAATATTTGATTTGTTGATGTGAAATAGAAAGACTGAATGAGAGTGACCTTATCATGGGAGCTGTGCAATAAGATTTCCATTGGTCAAGACAGAGGCGTTGCCTGCAAGGAGATTCATCAAGGCTGCTTTTTAAATACTAATTAGATGTTTTAAATGGCCGATCTGATGAAGGGTAAAGTCACCTGAAAGTGCTTATCCTGGCATTTGTTATTGTTTTTGGATTTTATTCAAGTTTTATTAAAGTTTTTTAAGCCTTTACATTTGTCAGCATGGTGAACTCACAGTTTTTATCTATTCATATCCAGTGTAGTTTTTTATTGGGCCTGTCAATTCTGTTTGGATTTTATATATATATATATATATATATATATATATATATATATATATATATATATATATATATATATATAGTATATATATATATATATATATATATATATATATATATATATATATATATATATATACATATATATATATGTGTGTGTGTGTCTGTGTGTGTGTGTGTGTATACATACATATATATATATATATATATATATATATATATATATATATATATATATATATATAGTTTTTTATTTATTTATTTATTTCCATTTGTTGACTAGAGAAGTCCAACTGACTGGCCAAAAATACTTTTTGATAGAGGCCCAAGGAGAAAAGCTAAATACTAACAATATATAATATCATACATTAACACAGTTGGCATAATGGCTAAGGTCTTTGCCTTTCATGCACAAGGTTCGATCCTTATCTCTGGCCAATGCATATATGAAGTTTACATGCTGTCCCTGTGTATCTGTGGGGTTCCTCCCACCTTCCAAAAACATGCTGAACATTTCCACCTCAAACTCACGCAAGAACTGTACTGTGGGTAACAGCACAGACTTTAGATGGTGCGTGTGGGGGGAAGGGTTGTATTGACCAGTCATTCTGGGCATCAACTGTGGTGCACAGTTTCCTCAAGATAGGATAATATGGATCACAGACTTTGTGCCATGTCAAGGATAGCCAATGGGTATTTGCCCATGATAAGTGGGTTGAGGACCAAACCTACTCTAACCTACTCCAGGGACCCATGCTTACAGTGGGAGGGGTGTAAGTGCCCTTTTTGACCAGTGTGTGCTTGCCATAAAGCTCATCAGCTACTGGCCATCCAGCATCCAGTTGCCCAGCTTTGGTTGTCTGGGATAGCTGTGTAGAATGAAAGCTGGATGTAAACCAATCAACCTGCCAAATATGAACTAAGAATTGCTACTCTTAGTGTAGGCTGACTGACAGGATGCAGGAGAAGGCTAGACATCCTGTGTATCCAGAAGACAATATGGAAGGGCAGTGCAGCAAAGCTACTTGGCTCGGGATTCAATCTATGCTCAATTTTCAACAAAAGCAACCAAAAAGTAAAAACAAAAAAAAGTAAGATATAGATTACATCTTCCATTGAAGTTACTACTAATCAGGAGGAGGACAGACAAGAAATGGTGTGGGAATTGTGATGAGGGAGAGGCTTCAGATGACAGTGAGTGATGCCGGCAGAATTAGTGACAGACTCATGGCAATCAGACTCCATTGTAAGGATAAGGCACTATTCATAACCCCAGTTTATACTCCATAACAGGGTTATACTAGTGAGGACAAGAATGCATTCGGACAGCGGCTGCACGACCTGCTGGACACAACAGGACAGCATGAACTGGGATTGAAAATGTGCAGCCTGAATGCACATATCAAGATAGCTAGAACAGGATATAAGGACTGTCTGGGTCCGCGTGTGCAGGGCAGCAAAAATAAAGAAGGAGAGGTCATTCTCGAATTCTGTTGGCAAATGGCTTAATAGTGTCCAGCACATGGTTCAGCAAGGGAGAGACAGTCACAAAATCACATACAAGAGTGGTCAACATACAACTCATATGGACATTCTCCTAGTAAGGAAAGGGCACAGAGGAGTATCAGTGATCACAAAGTCATCCACAGTGAAACAGTAGGCCCACAGCTACAAGTTAGGCTGAAGACCTGGAAGTTGAGTGGAGAGAAAGCACAAGAATTCATGGAATTACTGAAGGGTCTAGCATCTCAGGAAGAAGTTGAAATAGGAGGAGTTGAAAAAGAATGGCAGGTCCTCAAAGCAGCATATCTAAGGGCTATAGAACAGATATGTGTCTGAGCCAGGTAAGGAAATATGTTTCATAAGGAAAGCTGGTGATGGAATACAGAAGTCCAGGAAGTCATCAAAACAAAGAAGGAGTGAGGAAAAAGTAATCGATAGAAAAGACACACCAGACTAGGAAGGAATATTGGTTGGCTAACAAAGAAGCTGAACGAGGACTTGCAATAAGCAAAGAACAATACATCAGAGGCACTCTACCAGCTTCTGTAAAGTGACTCAGCAGACGGCAAAAGAAAATTTATAAAGATGCAAGATAAAGACAGAAAAGTAAAGAAGATAGTCGCCTAATAAAGGACGCCAGCAGCAACCTGCTCAGCAGTCCACAGGACATCAAAGGCAGATGGAAGGAGCAGTCCCCTGCTCACTAGGCCACAGGATATCAAAGGCAGATGGAAGGAGCAACAACCTGCTCACCAATATACAGGACATCAAAGGCAGATGGAAGGAGCAACAACCTGCTCACCAGTCCACAGGACATCAAAGGCAGATGGAAGGAGCAACAACGTGCTCACAAATATACAGGACATCAAAGGCAGATGGAAGGAGCAACAACCTGCTCACCAGTCCACAGGACATCAAAGGCAGATTGAAGGAGCAACAACCTGCTCACCAATATACAGGACATCAAAGGCAGATGGAAGGAGCAACAACCTGCTCACCAATATACAGGACATCAAAGGCAGATGGAAGGAGCAACAACATGCTCACCAATATACAGGACATCGAAGGCAGATGGTTCATACGTTCATAGGTTCATACTAGGCTATCTGCCCTAAGGCATTTATAAGCCTAGCCAGAATGTGTTTGGCTTTCGCCACCCATTTTAAATTAATTTTGCTATGCCCTTTTTCGAGGTTAGTATACTGTGCCTTTGTCTAACAGTGACACAGAAGTGATACCCGGGGTAAACCTACGATCTCCCATCCACTCATCAAGATTCCTCTTGAAGAGAGTCAATGAGGGACTCTGCCTAACCTGGACTGGGATTTTATTCCAGAGTGAAGGGAGCCTCTGGGTTATGAATCTGTCCCTCCAGCATGTCCTATTTATTGCAGTGCTGAGGTTCAAGTCTCGAGCGTAGCTCGATGGGATTTGGATTTTCTGAGGTGCAGCATGTCCATTAATTCCGGGTTGGACATGGCTTTATACGTCAGGCACAGATCGCCTCTGAACAGGCGGTATGCCACTGAGTAGAGCTGGAGTTTCTTTAACCGGGCAGCATATGGCATCTGTTTGAGCCCTTTGATCCTCTTGGTGAGGTACTTTTGGGGTCTTTCCAGTTGCTGCAGGTGTCTGGTAAGGTACATCCCAAAAGGGGCATTGTACTCAATTATGGGCCTGATGAGGGATGAGTAAAGAGGCACGATGACCTCCCCTGATCTAGATGTGAATCCCTTCATGATTAGGTGGGCTATATAAAATGTGTTTCTAACCACTTTGGCCACGTGGTTGTCAAATGAGAGATTACTAAAAAACTTGGGTCCCCAGGTCCCTAATTACTTCTTCTGTACTTAATGGATTTCCACCTATGTGGTAATTTGTGGGCACTTTGTTTTTGCCAAAGGGGATGACTATACACTTTTTGGCATTTAGCTTGAGGCCATGGCTCTGGCACCAGTTGTCTGTTTCTATGAGGCCCTTTTGGAGGATGCTTGTGTCGGCTGGAGAGTCGATTATGGCACCCAGTTTGCAGTCATCTGCGAACTTGGTCAGCCACAGTCCTTCCGTGTTGGCCTGTACCTCCGAGAAATATATACCGAACAAGAGAGGTCCCAGGACTGAGCCTTGTGGGACACCACTTGCAACTGGTTTGGAGCCTGACATGGCTCCAGCAATTCTAACCATGTGGGTTCTGTCCTTGAGCCAGTTTGCAATCCATCTAGTGACATAGGGGTTTATATTTAAGCTGGTGAGCTTATCTATAATGCCCGAGTGGGGTATTGTATCGAAGGCTTTGAGGTCCAGGTAGGCTGTGTGGACCACCTTCCCTCGTCAATGGCCTTGGTGACTGTTTCAAAGAAATCAACCAGGTTTAAGAGGCAGGATCTGCCCTTAACAAAGCCGAACTGGGTAGGATCCAGTGTTTGTAGGTCCCCAATATCTTTATTTATGAGGTCCATGATGATCCTTTCCATAGCTTTGCAGACCAAGCTAGTCAGGCTTATGGGGCGATAGTTTCCAGGATCCGTTGAGGCACCATCTTTATGGAGAGGGACCACTGTTGCTGTCGCCACTCTTTGGGCACATATCCTGTAGTAAAGCTGAGATTGAACAGTAGTTTTATGTTTGGGTTTAGCTCTTCTTTGAGTTCATGTAGGGCGAGCCCGGGACACCATCTGGTCCCATTGATGCTGTGTTTTTGCTTTGGAGAGGCGGCTCTTACCTGAGCATCTGAGATGTCAGGGGCAGCACTCTGCTGGGATAGATATTTGCCCTTTTGGTGGGGAGAAGGGAGAAGTTTGCGCTGAACCTGTCAGCTAGGATGTTGGCAATGTCTGTGGGTTCGGTGTATTTTTGTCATTTTGGACTAATTCTGAGCATATCTGGGAATTACCACCCAGGTTCCTAACATAACTAAAAAAGCCTTGTGATTATCCTTAGTGTCCTGTGCAATTTTCTCTCGAAGCTGGCCTTAGACAATTTTATGTGTGCCCGTAGTTTTTGCTAATACTGATCAGTGATGCCTTCCTTTTTGGGATTTTGCTTTATCATTTAGTAGCTTCCTCCTTCTATTGTATAGTTTGTTTATGGCTGGGGTCCACCCGACAGGACGTCTGCCTTTGGAGGATTGGGTCTTGGTTTTATTTGGGATCGCACGATCCATGCATTCCTGAAGGTGTTCATAGAATGCGTTTATAAAGGATTCTGCGGTCTGGGCCGTATTTTCCACAGGCCCGGGGGCTTTGAAGGATTCCACCTCAGTTTTGAGGAGTGTAAAATTTGCTTTAGAGAAGTTTTTCACTGTGGTTTTCTGGGCAGGGGGTGGGGTCGGGATATGAATATCCAGTGAGATTAGTTTATGGTCTGATCTTACCAGTGAGGGATACACTTCTGGTCTGGAGCATAGAGTCCCCATGTTGGTGAAGATCAGGTCCAGTATGTTTTTCCCTCTTGTGGGAGTGGTAACAAGTTGTTCCATAGCATTTGAGTTTATAAATTCTAGGAACCTTTGGGCTAGGGTGTTGGAGCTAGAGTAATGCTCCCAGTCTATGTTTGGGTAGTTGAAGTCACCCAATATAATGATGTTTGGAGAGACCTTCATATTTTCCAGTGTTCTCAGGAAGGCCGAGTGGGGTTCCTGGGTTTGGGAGGGTGGTCTGTAGCAGGCTATAAACTGGAAGACAGTTTTACCCACTGTTAGTTGCACATGGATAATCTCTGATGCTTCGTGCTTTGCCACCAACCTGGAGGTGTGGGTATATTTGATGAATATCGATACTCCCCCTCCTTTTGTGGTTCGGTCCAAGTTTTGGGGCCGAAAAGCATGGTATGAGGTATAACCTGGTAGTGCTGGGGTGCTCTCGGGAGCCCTGAACCAGGTTTCTGTTACTGCACAGATATCGATGTTCTCCATGCTAAGGAGAGTTTCGAGTGCATGCATCTTGAGGTTTAGACTTCTGGCATTGAGTAGCATTACTCTTAGTTTCTTATCCCTTGTGTTACCTATGGAGGTGGGTTTGTCTTAGGCACTATGGGGGTAGCAAGAGCCTTTGCCAATATCCGAAAGCCCAGGGGTGACAGGTGCAAGCCGTCCCTAGCGAAGCATCGTGGCTTGTCGAGCATATCATCCCAAGCTGACAGGCATTGGATCCCCTTTGAATGACACCAGTACTTAAGCCAATTGTTGAAATTGATCATCTTGTCTTCATATTGTGGCATCATTCTTGGTGAGGGTAAGATGCTACTCAAGGTCAGGGTCATACCGGCCTGGGCTACATGCTCAGAGAGCTCCTTTATGTCTCTTTTCATGTAGTCCAGGGAGGTATGTCTCAGGTCATTCACACCAGCATGGACAATGACTGAGTCATATTTGTACTTGCCTTGGAGTGACCTGAGTGCTTGTGTTATGTGGCGGATCCTAGCGCCGACAGGCTGCTCACCGTGACCCTCTCCTTGTTCAGCCTGGTGAGCGGACGCCAGTGTGCCTGACGATAGAGTCACCTATTACAAGTGTATCAGGTGTGTTGTTTAGTCTTAAGGGCTGTGACTGTTTGGCACACTGGCTTTGTGAGATATGTGTTGCACGTGTTTTGTTTTGGGGTAGCGGCTGCTTGGGTGTCTGCTTTGGAGGTCTCTGCTGCTTCGGCAGATCTTTATTTAGAGCCTCCGAGTATGTTTTTGTGTGATTATGTGTTTGGTTTGCTGTCGTGGTAGGTCTATGTGAGACTGGAATTGTAGTGAGTGTGGTTTCCTTCTCCTCCTGACTGGTTATGCCAGTACTGAGTTGAGAGAGCTTGGCCTCCAGTTTGGCTATATGATTGCATCTCTCACATGTGTTGGAATTTGTTGTGAGGAGGAGAGGGTTGTCTGTGTACATGAGGCAGTTGTAACATTGCCTCAAAATTCTAGATTCACCAGCTGGACCGGAGAGGAGATTGACAAATGACCTTTGGACATGCTAGAATAATATTGGGAATTCCTTAATAATTGAAAACCAGGGCCAGTGGGGAGTGAGGGTGTAGTGCTTTTAATTTTTAGTGCTGACTTATATAATTGCTTTAGTGAGCAAGTGCCAGGTAACTTAAGTGCAATGTGTTACAGGTAACTTAAATGCAAAACGACAAACAGTAACTTTCTTTCAAGTGAAACAAGGAAATAAGTACAGTAAGCAATGCAGATATCACTAGTGATCCACAGAAGCGCTGAGAAGCCGTATTAGGTGGAATTAGCGTTCCAGGAAATAACAAGCAAACAAACAACAAGCATATAAACAAAGCTATATTCAGCAGGCCTGGATCTAGTCTATGCTACAGCAAACAAGGTGTACCAATTTCAGTAAGATACAGTTCAAATATTCAGGCACTATAAACCTTTAACCAGAAATTCCCAGCTCAGAAGGGCAGAGTCCAGCCTGTTCTCCCACAAGAGTGCAGACCACAAACCTTCTTAATGTAAAATAACTGGCCTGAAGCCCAAGTGCTTAAACCAGAACTAATACACTTTAAGAATAACAGACACTGGGCAGGAGCAACAACCTGCTCACCAGTCCACAGGACATCAAAGGCAGATGGAAGGAGCAACAACGTGCTCACAAATATACAGGACATCAAAGGCAGATGGAAGGAGTAACAACCTGCTCACCAGTCCACAGGACATCAAAGGCAGATGGAAGGAGCAACAACCTGCTCACCAATATACAGGACATCAAAGGCAGATGGAAGGAGCAACAACCTGCTCACCAATATACAGGACATCAAAGGCAGATGGAAGGAGCAACAACATGCTCACCAATATACAGGACATTGAAGGCAGATGGAAGGAGCAACAACCTGCTCACCAGTCCACAGGACATCAAAGGCAGATGGAAGGAGCAACAACCTGCTCACCAATATACAGGACATCAAAGGCAGATGGAAAGAGCAACAACCTGCTCACCAATATACAGGACATCAAAGGCAGATGGAAGGAGCAACAACCTGCTCACCAGTCCACAGGACATCAAAGGCAGATGGAAGGAGCAACAACCTGCTCACCAGTCCACAGGACATCAAAGGCAGATGGAAGGAGCAACAACCTGCTCACCAATATACAGGACATCAAAGGCAGATGGAAGGAGCAACAACCAGCTCAACAGTCCACAGGACATCAAAGGCAGATGGAAGGAGCAACAACCTGCTCACCAATATACAGGACATCAAAGGCAGATGGAAGGAGCAACAACCTGCTCACCAGTCCACAGGACATCAAAGGCAGATGGAAGGAGCAACAACCTGCTCACCAATATACAGGACATCAAAGGCAGATGGAAGGAGCAACAACCTGCTCACCAGCCCACAGGACATAAAAGGCAGATGGAAGAATAACTTCAAGCAGCTTCTGAATAAAAAAAATACCACAGAAGCTGTACTTCCCCAGACACAGTCTATGGTGAAAGAAAAGGGCAGCCCACCACAGAAGAAGTAAAAACAGCACTAAGGAAAATGAATTCAGGGAAAGCACCAGGCTAAGACGAGGTCACAGCAGGAATGATAAGGATGTTGGGTGAGATAGGGGAGAAATGGATCCATAGGGTACTCATAGCAGTGTGGCAAGAAAGGCATATCCTAGATGATGGGATAATAAGCATACTAGTGCCAGTGTAGAAGGACAAATGAAACCTCCACAACTGTGGGCAGTACAAAGGCGTCAAACTCATATTACACTGCATGAAAGTTCTGAAGAGAGTGATTGATAAACAAATATGCAGAGTAGCAGAATGCAAGGTGGGAGATGTGCAGTGTGGATTCTGATCAGGATGCAGCACAACTGACCTGATGTTTGCAGGATGCAGCACAACTGACCCGATGTTTGCAGGGAGATGGATAATTGAGAAGAAGCTAGAGATGAGGAAAGAGTCCAACTGGGCATTCCTTGACATGGAGAAAGCATATGACACGGTATCAAGAAAAAAATTATTTGGGCAGTCCTGCAGTGATTCGAAGTCCCAGAAACATTGGTAGAATTAGTGTGTACTATGTACAAGGACTGAAAATGTGAACAGTGTTCATTTTCACAGAGGGGCTCCTATTGGGAGTGGATGTGCATCAGGGTTCAGCTCTGAGTCCACTGCTGTTCATACTGGTGATGGACTAAATTAGCAAACTGGTCAGAGAGGACAGATCAGCAAAGTAACTCTATGCAGATGATGTGGTAGTACAGGCAGACTCTGAGAAAGCACTTCAATAAAGGATAGGGGAATGGAACACAAAAATGAAGGCACATGACATGAACGTGAGTACAGATAAGGTAGTTGTAATGGCAGCAAATGGGGGAAATGAGAAAAAGCTGAGAGAATGGAAAATAGTGGAACAAGTTAACAGCTTCAATTATTTGGGATAGCTGGATGAAGAGAAGGGAATTCTAAATGAGGAGGTCAAAGCTAGAATCAGAGGCTCTGCAGCCAATTGGCACAGAGTGTCAGGGGTAGTCTATGACAGAAGAATGCTAAAGAAGCTGAAAAGTAAGGTGTACAAAACATTGGTGTGACCAGTACTACTGTATGGTACAGAAACCTGGGCAGTGAAGGCAGTGCAGCTTTCAGAGCTTGAGGAAATGGAGATTAAAAGTCTGAAATGGGTGGTAGGATGCACAATGTGGGATAGACAGGGAAATGAGTATATCAGAGCAGACGCCAAAGTTGCTTCAGCTGTAGAGAAGGTCAAAGAGAACAGATTATAGTGGTTCAGGCACATGAGAAAAGCAGAAGGCAGTCTGGTAAAGAAGGCAGGAGGAAATGAGGGCATCAAGCAAAGAGATGGATGGATTGTGTGAGAGAAGACCTGCAACAGTCAGGCATAAGTGTCGTAGAAGGTAGGAGAGGAGCAGTGAATCGAGAAAGATGCCGACACTTAATGCAACACCCCAACCCCATGTAGAAAATGGAAAAAAGGAAGTTGATGATGATGGTGACATTAATACAAAGAGTAAAAGTCGCATAAGATAGCAACTGCAGTATGGAGATATAGGATTTAAAGAAAAACTTTCATTAAAGTACATGCACATAATTCCAGTCCTCTAATATCGTGATGAACCTACATTAACATACGTGAGATAGACATAGGTTACATTATAATATAATAGTAGATATTTGTGAGTAATAAAACTGGGTACTTTGATTTTAATGCCAAAGATCAAGCAGTACAAATAGATATACTAAAATGAGTGGGGGGGGGGTATGGCAGTAGATTAGAACTTACATAAACTTTCAAGAGTGAGGAATGATAAAAGAAAGACTTGTATTTTGAAAGAGAATGAATGTTTGGAGGTAGAGAATTGCATGTATTAACATTAGTACACAGTCAAATAGTAAATTAAACAGTATTTTGGGGTACTTACAATTTAGGTATTAGGTCTGAGCTGGAGCACACTACCCCCATATTACTGCACAGCAATGGTGGAAATCCAATCACCTAGAGTGGCACTAGAACCTGCAGCCTTCTGGCACCAAAGGTGACCGTGCTGCACATTGTGCTACTGACACTGTGATACCTACTGCTAATGTAGGACTTAGTGCTGATCATGTAGTTAAATAAAAACTCAGATTTCATTGTTATTATTTTTTTTGTATTCTGCACGTCGTTCCATATTGTTCTAGAATGCCACTAATGTTTGTAACTTGGTTGCAGTGTCCCTCACATTTTACCTTTAGTGAATTTTGACTATACATGAGCTGTGTCAGTTACCATTTTATGGTGTTCTGTTCCTTTTTATAAATGTATTTCTATAGTAATGTCAATGGTGCAACAGGTAACACATATGCAGAAGGCTGAGGGTTCGATTCACTGGCCAGGCAGATGGATTACTGCTATTGCAGTGCAGCATAAGGGGCTGCTGCACTCCTGAGATGTTAAACCAAGATTCTGCTGGAATTAGTGTTAGCCCACGTGGATGAAAAACATCCAATGGCACCTATCCCAAAGAGTAGGGACAGTTCCTCAATAATCTGTCCAACTTTCCCCTAGTAGTATAAATACCACCTGTGGTATCTTCTGAAAAGAGGCCACTGGCCTTGTGAGACTAATCTGGACAACAAAGGATAAATAAAAAATGTATAGAATGCAGCTGACTAAATTATTATTAATAGAGGGAAAAAACTGAAGTTCTTGAAGAGGTTGGGGTTTGGTATAATGGTTAAGGTGTTTGTCTTACAAACACAACATACAGAGTTTGATTCTCACCTTTGAAGGGAAATTGACTAGGCTTAAAATGACCTACAAGGGCATATAGCCTAGTACTTACCTATGAACCCATGAAGAGCATTCAGCACTAGCAATGTGAATTGATACATACCCCCACTCCACACTTCAAACCATAGCATGCTGCACAGTAATGCCTTCACCTGCACTTCTGTATGGAAAAGAATATAGTAAGTGACCATCTTACTATATAAATGTGGCTAGCTAAACGATTGGTTATTGTTAGGTTCTAATGGCTTCCATTAGGATAGGTTATTGTTAGGTTCTAATGGCTTCCATTACTCTATCATGTACTGTAAATTATGTGACACTGGCTAGAATAATATTTTAAACTATTTGTATTATTCAGTACAGTTTGCAAATGAATCTATGTGTTTCACACTTATTGTTAAACTATCTGAAAGGAATATGAATTTTATTTATGCATCATTTATTTAAGGTAAGTAGATAATACTCAGAAGTATCTTTACAGCTATGATCTTGGTATACAAGAAGTCAAAGACAAAAGAGAAATGTCAGTGTATGCAGGTATACAATGAACAGTACACCTGACTACAGGTGTACAATGAACAGTATACCTAACTACACGTATACAATGAACAGTACACCTGGCTATAGGTGTACAAAGAACAGTACGTCAGTTGTTTAGGCAAGTATAGGCAGCATCATATGTGTAGATCCATATATCTATAAGGTGCTGCAGCACCCATTTAATCACACACTGCAGGTTGTAATCATTTTGTCTCAACCCTTTTACTTTTATATTGAGGCTAACTATGTTTAGATAAATACTTGGCAATGCTGCTTTTCCTGTGCACACAACAGTTCAAAATTCTCTTGCTCCTGTTAGAATGAGACAAGTGTGTGTCCTAGACCTTCATACACCATTTTGTTAAGTTTTCCCCTTCTCCAAATACTTCGTGATTGTGGACTTGGCATATATAAGTTTAGGCATTGGGGGGGGGGGGGCTTTTCCTTATATAGAGGGAGGGAGAGCAGGGCTTTTCCATGGGCAAAAAGCACTTATTTAAATTTGCTCTGTTACTTTGTATTTAATGGGTGGTCTTTGCTCTGTTAGGTACATGTTATTGCAGTCCATGAAAATGGGTGTTGATTGCTCATACTAGAACTAAATCCATATTATAGATAGCTGCCTCTGTCATGGTCTTTATTGGCTATTATATATTACGGTCTGGTCATATTGCTGGACACATTGAATTAGTGCTCTGTGGGATAAAATGTGAGCTATACTTAACTGCATGGTTTTTCTGAAACTCTGGTGATCATTTGCTATATCAGCAGGTTTGGAAAGGGTCTGGCCGTTATATTTTGTATGGGCAGAAGAGTTGTTATTGACCAAACTAGTAAGTTATTAAATACCTGAGATCTCTGCAAATGAGGGGAATATCATTCTTTGAGATCTATTCTGCTGTGAGATAGATATTTAAAGTTGGAACTACTGTAATTTCTGAAGGGCTTCCTCACTCCTCTTCTAAAACTACAGTTGCCAATGATATTCTTCTCCTCGTGCAATATAGGAATATTGCAGTTGCAGTTCACTTAATCTCAGCTATATAGACAACAATAAATTCAATTCTATAAATAACAGGATATCTAGATTACATCTGGGAGCTGCCTGCAGTACCAAACACTGGGCCATGCTGTGGCATCTTGACTGGTTGACCCTAACTCTGGCTGTGGTTGAAAAGTCTGCAGACCAGTTCACTAACCTAGTTATTGAATTTTAAAAATATATAAATAAACAAATATTTGGTCAACCTCCAGTATGCATATGCCTCCATAAATTGTCCCTCAGAACACAATGTCATCAATGGTCATGCAAGAAAAACGTGTGCATCATTACAACAGCAACACTTACAAATGCAGGTAGATGGCATTCCTAATTTGTCTACAGATGGTGACCTTCCTCTGATTTCTCCACCTCTATTCTTCAGCATCCTTTTAAGGTAAGGTATAAGAGAAGGCTGGTCGTTTTAATTCATCTGGTTCACACAGAGTTTACTACCTGTTGACAGGAGCTGTAAAATGTTGTGACTTTCATTGCTTTTTGAATGTTGGTAGCATCGTGACTGGAAGTGTGGAGGAATTACCCATCTGTATTACTTCAGTGACCTGGAATGTGGAACTATACAGTATTTCTGAAGCAAGCAAAGTTAAGCACATAATGAAGTGTGTGGGAAATAGTCTGAGAGGACAAGAAGCCACTAAGAAAGCAAGCCAAGACCGGTACAATAACAACTAGATTCCTCCTGTCTTCCACATCGAGCTGTTGATCTTTTTTATAGAATTGCAGGTGACTGCTAATTTGAAGTCCGTGGCCTTAATCCTCTCCAGTAACCAGGCACCTGCTTTCTTTCCCTACATAACTGCTTGCTGTTTTACACTGTGACCAAAAGTGCAAATTAAAAAACTGCTGTTTGCTTAATTTGTTCACTTGTTTAATTTTAATTTCAGTCACCATAAAATTACATTATTTCACATCGAAAGTGTTTGAAAGTGTTGTGGTTCAGTAAAGAAACTCCAAGCAATAACGAAGTTTGTGCATTTCTTTGTGCTACAGACTAATGTATACAGCTTCAACTGTAAATGAACTTCAATAAAACTTCCTCCTGCCATCAGCCCCATAGTGTTGGACTTGGCATGAAGCAGCTGTTTCTGCAAGTACATGATTCATGCAGCAGGACTCAATGGATGGGGCTGTTGGTAATGTTGTGGAATGTGTAGAATTTGAACTACAAGCTCTGAAAACTGCACTAAGTGAATCTATGCACAGCTTCCACCTTGAGTCTCAGGTCAGCACCTCTGCTGGCATTATATGCTTCTGTAACAGTCTTTATATTATTCATAATATTACATGGTGACACTGTACACGAAACCCGTAATAACACTGTTTTCTCTTTAATATCTTTTATATTACCAGACTGTGTTCTGATTTCATTGTAAGTGAAATACATTGTTCCATTATTTGCCAGTTTATTTTCAGTGATTATTTATTTATGGAGCATTTGCTTTAAATAGCAGAAACCAAATTGATTTTATGCACGTATGTAATTGACTTTGATTGCTCATGCCACTGTGTTTATGTAAGCCTTGTGGATATGCTAAGAATCTGTTTTCTTTCTCTAGGCACATCTACTGTTACAACAGAATTCTGCAGTTCGGTTCTTAGTAAATAAAAATAGCATTTCTGTCTCTTTACAAAATTGTGCAACTCTGACCATCTTTAACACTGGAGATATTTTGCATTAGCAGAAACTCTCTGGAGGATTTTCCTGGCTTTGTAATATGACATTTAAGGCTGTTTTAATAGCTTTGTATATCATGCACAGGTATCAGTCTTTCTTGCATCTTTATTTCTTGATTCAAGAGAATTTTCAGCATTAGTATCTCTGTGACCAACGCTTCTTATTTGGACTTTTTTATGTTATTCACTAATTTACAAATGCTGTTGTTATTATTCAGATCTCTTCAATGATATGTGGTTTTGAGTCAGTTGTTTATTTAGTAAGCACTATTTTAGGAAGTGCAGACAAGAATTATCTGTCTTCATAAAGGATCAGCAGTTTAATTTCAAAACGGAAACCAACCATAGGCCAGCTTACGCAACTTTTCATTGCTTTACAGAAATCGCTGTGGTCAATAGTTTATCATTAGCTTCTATTCATTCATAACCTTGTTATTTCTTGGCACATTTGCACCCAGCCTAAAGATTACTAGCAGGCACTGACATTTGTTATTAGATTTGGCTGACTTGTCTGATAATGCCTGAAAGTAAGAATTTATTATTATTTTTCATGTGGGTTACTGATACTGATGCTAAGCATTTACTTTGATAAAGTATCTGTCATTCTGTCAGGTCACACTGGTGCAGTGTTCTGAAGGTTTCTGCTTCATACCTTCAGTATCTTCAGTGTGTTACTGACTTCTCAGTTACTGTCTATATGCAGGTTCTCCCTTTAGCTACGTGACTTTTCTGTAAATAGTCTGATTTCTCCCCTCTCCCTCCCAATACATGCAGGTTGACTGTGTACTTATATATATTCCCCTCTTCCTCCCAATATATGCAGGTTGACTGTGTGTGTGTGTGTGTGTGTGTGTGTGTGTGTGTGTGTGTGTGTGTGTGTGTGTGTGTGTGTGTGTGTGTGTGTGTATATATATATATATATATATATATATATATATATACACATATACACACACACACACACATATAATGTGTGTGTGTGTGTGTGTGTGTGTGTGTGTGTGTGTGTATATATATATATATATATATATATATATATATATATATATATATATATATATATATATATATATATAAAACAATAAAAAACAGGTATCAAAACCACCAAAGAGTATATCATGAACTGTTATACTTTAATAAATAAAAAACATTAAAACGTGTATAAAAGATAAGTGCTTTTGGGTAAATTCTGTATCTTTCATCGATATCATTCAAACACAGTCAAACAAGCATTTAAAAGTCCATTCGTTTCAATCCAACCAGGAACGGTATTTCAGCCTACGCTTCTTGAGGGCGGGTTTGAGAAGAAGGCATGTATTAAGAACAAAAGGGTGTCAGCCCGTAGGTCTTCTATCCACTGCATCTCCACAAATTCAGTTTCTGTCATCATCACCCCACCTCAGATATTTTCAGATATAATTTGCAGGACCTGAAAGGAGAAAAAATGCTGAGGATAGCATAAAATACGTCTAAACAATGAACTCTTCTCATCCTTTAACCAAATGTCACTGACATGTTTGGAAATTCTCTCTTTAAATTGTCTATTTGTTTTTCCTATATAAAAACTTTAGAGATGGACTATTGCCCTAGACTACATGCTGGAGAAATGGGTACAGGTTTTCAGAGCATAACTAGAGCTGGTGAGAATCCTTTAATACATCTGAAACTGGACAATGAACTGGAATCCTCTTATGAAGACATAAGAAACTATGAGAGCTTTATTACAGCACATAGTTTCATAGTTTCATAGTTTAGTACTAGGCTATCTGCCCTGGGGCATTTGTAAGCCTAGCCATAGTGATGTGACTTTTGCCACCCCATGAATTGGTACAAAAATGTACAGAATAAATTTAGAATACTGTACCTCTGTCTAGTAGTGACACAATGAAGGTCCCCTTATATAATAGAATTAGTTTACTGTGCCCCTGTCTAGCAGTGACACAGATGTGACCCCTGGGGTAACTTACGATCTCCCATCCACTCATCAAGATTTCTCTTGAAGAGAGTCAGTGAGGGGCTCTGCCTAATATGAACTGGGATCTTGTTCCAAAGCATGGGAAGCCTCTGGGTTATGAATCTATCCCTCCAGCATGTCCTATTCATACTTGTGCCGAGGTTTAAGTCTTTAGCTCTCGTGGTCCTGATGGATTTGGATTTTTTGAGGTGGAGCATGTCCATCAGATCCTGATTGGACATGGCCTTGCACGTCAGGCAGAGATCACCTCTGAGCAGGCGGTATGCTACTGAATAGAGCTGAAGTTTCTTTAGTCTGGCAGAATAAGACATATGTTGGAGACCCTTGATCCTCTTGGTGAGGTACTTTTGTGATCTCTCCAGCTGTTGCAAATGCCGGGTGACGTACATACCAAATGGGGCATTGTACTCAATCATGGGTCTGATGAGGGAGGAGTATAGGGGTACAATGACATCCTTGGATCTGGATGTGAATCCCTTCATGATGAGGTGTGCAAGGTAGAATGTTTTTCTAACCACTTTGGCAACGTGGGTGTCAAATGAAAGGTCGCTGTCGACTTGGGTCCCTAGGTCTCTGATTACTTTTTCCATACTCAGTGGGTTGCTGTCTATGTGATAATTTGTGGGTACTTTGTTTTTCCCAAAGGGGATGACTATACATTTTTTGGCATTTAGTTTAAGGCCGTGACTCTGGCACCAGTTGTCCATTTCTATGAGGCCCTTTTGTTGGATGGATGTATCCGCTGGTGTATCGACTATGGCACCTAGTTTGCAGTCATCTGCGAACTTTGTCAGCCACAACCCTCCCATGTTTGCTTTAACATCTGAGAAATAAATGCCAAACAAGTGGGGTACCAGGACAGATCCCTGTGGGACACCACTTGTGACTGGCTTTGAGTCTGACATTGCTCCAGTGATTTTAACTTTATGGGTTCTGTCCTTTAGCCAGTTTGCAACCCATCTAGTGACATAAGGGTTTACGTTTAAGCTGTTGAGCTTATCTATGATGCCTGAGTGGGGTATTGTGTCGAAGGCCTTAGCCAAGTCCAGGTAGGCTGTATGGACTGCTTTGCCCTCATCAATGGCTCTAGTGACTGTTTCGAAAAAGTCAACCAGGTTCAAAAGGCAGGATCTGCCCTTTACAAAGCCGAACTGGGTGGGGTCAAGTGTCTGTAGGTCCCCTATGTCTCTGTTTATGGGTTCCATAATGATTCTTTCCATAGCTTTGCAGACCAGGCTGGTTAAGCTTATGTGGTGGTAGTTCCCAGGGTCTCTAGAGGTACCCCCTTCGTGGAGTGGGACCACTGTTGCTGTACGCCAGTGTTCAGGTACATATTCTGTAGTAAGGCTAAGGTTAAATAGCATTTTTATGTGCGGGTTTAGCTCCTCTTGGAGTTCACGTAGCACGCAACCCGGGATGCCGTCAGGTCCCATTGATGCTGTGTTTTTAGCTTTGTTGAGGGCGGTTCTCACTTGGACATCTGAGATGACGGGGAGATTACATTCAGCTGGGATAAGTATTTCTTCTTTTGGGGGTGAGGGAGGGGAGAAATTTGCACTGAACCTGTCAGCCAGAATGTTGGCAATACCTGTGGGTTCAGTGTATTTTTTGTTGTGAACTAACTCTGAGCATATCTGAGGGTTTCCGCCCAGGTTTCTAACATAGCTGAAGAAGGCTTTGTGGTTATCTTTAGTGTCCTTAGTGATTTTTCTCTCAAAGTTGGCCTTGGATGTTTTTATGAGAGAACATAGTTTTCTGCTAATGTTGATCAGAGATGTCTTCCCTTTATGGGATTTTGCTCTGACGTGCAGTAGCTTCCTTCTTTTGTTATACAATTTGTTAATGGCTGAGGTCCACCAGACAGGACGCTTGCCTTTGGTGGAGAGGGA
The DNA here is from genome assembly GCF_019279795.1 of Protopterus annectens. Lineage (NCBI taxonomy): Eukaryota > Metazoa > Chordata > Ceratodontiformes > Protopteridae > Protopterus > Protopterus annectens. Next base: position 709,339,828 of record NC_056736.1, read on the forward strand.
CTTGGATTTATTTGGGATTGCATGATCCATGCATTCTTGGAGATGTCCATAGAAAGCATTTGTGAAGGATTCGGCACTGTGGGATGTGGTATCCACTGGCCCAGTGGGCTTAAAGGATACCATCTCAGTCTTAAGAAGAGTGAAGTCTGCTTTTGAGAAGTTTTTCACTGTGGTCTTTTGTGCTGGGGTGGAGGTGGGATATGTATATCCAGGGTGATTAGTTTGTGGTCAGATCTCACTAGTGAGGGGTATACCTCCGGTGTGGAGCATTTTGTCCCCATGTTTGTGATGATCAGGTCTAGTATATTATCTCTCCTAGTGGGAGAGGTGACTAGTTGTTCCAGTGCATTTGAATTTATGAATTCCAGGAACCTTTGGGCTAGGGTGTTAGGGCTAGAATAATGTACCCAATCTATGTTTGGGTAGTTGAAGTCTCCCAGCATGATGGTATTTTGTGATACATTCATATCCTCCAATGTCTTCAGGAAGGCTGAGTGGGGTTCTTGAGATTGGGAGGGTGGTCTGTAACATGCTACCAGTTGTATAGCAGTTTTGCCTATGGTTAGTTGCACCTGTATGGTCTCTGATGCTTTATGTGTTGCTACTAACCTGGAGGTGTGGGTGTCCTTGATGAATATGGACACTCCCCCTCCCTTTGTGGTTCGGCCCGGGTTTTGGGGACGAAAAGCATGATACAAGGTATAGCCTGGTAGCGCTGGGGTACTCTCAGGAGCCTTGAACCAGGTTTCAGTCACTGCACAGACGTCGATGTTCTCCATGCTGAGGAGTGCATCGAGTGCCTGCATCTTGAGATTTAGACTTCTGGCATTGAGCAGCATTACCCTTAGTTTTTTTCCATTTTTGTTTTCTAAGGAGGTGGGTTTGTCTTTTGAGCCTTGCCTAAAAAAGGCACTATGGGGGTGGCAAGAGCCTTAGCCAATATCCGGAAGCCCAGTGGTGACAGGAGTAAGCCATCCCTTCCGAAGCAGCGTGGCCTGTCCAACATGTCATCCCAGGCAGAGAGACATTGGATCCCCTTAGAATGACACCAGTACTTGAGACAATTATTAAAGCTGATCATCTTGTCTTTGTATTGTGGCATCATTCTTGGTGAGGGCAAGATGCTGCTCAGGGTCAGGGTCATACCAGCCTGGGCTACATAATCGGAGAGCTCCTCTATGTCTCTTTTCATGTAGTCCAGGGAGGTACGTCTCAGGTCATTCACGCCAGCATGAACAATGACGGAGTCATATTTGTACTTGCTTTGGAGTGACCTGAGTGCGTGTTTTATGTGGCGGAGCCTAGCTCCCGATAGGCACCTCACAGTCACCCTCTCCTTGTTCAGCCTGGTAAGCGGGACATCAGTGTGTCTGACTGTAGAGTCACCTATTACTAGTGTATCAGGCATGGTGTTTGGCCTTAAGGGCTGTGATTGGTTGACACACTGATTTATTGAAGTATGTGTTGCATGTGTTTTGTTTTGAGGTGGTGGATTTTTGGATGTCTGCTTTGGGAGCCTCTGTTGTTTTGGTAAGTTTTTTATTAGAGCCTCCGAGTATGTCTTTGTGTTTTTATGTGTTTGGTTTGCATTTGTGGTAGGTCTATGTGGGACTGGGTTTGTTGTGTGTGTGGTTACCATCTCCTCCTGTCTGGTCATGCCAGCTTTGAGTTGAGAGAGTTCATCCTCCAGTTTGGCTATATAGTTGCATCTCTCACATGTATTTGTGTTTGTTGGGAGGAGGAGAGGGTTGTCTGTGTACATGAGACAATTGTAGCATTGTCTGAAGATACCCAGATTAACCAGCTGAACTGGAGAGGACACCAGTAATCTACCACTCGACATGCTAGAACAGTATAAGGGAGTGTTGTGCCTTTAAGGGAAGTGGATATTCACAGGAGTGGTAGGTGGATGTAGTGCTTTACTTGGTACAAGAGTGCTTACTTAGTAGAGAAGTTTTGAGAACAAGTGCTAGGCTTATAAGATTGTGAGTAGTCTGATTATACTAAGAGTAGAGCTTCCTTAAGGGAAAATTTGAAGAGCAGACTTGGCGGAGCCAGAAGAAGTTTAACCTTGTTTAACCAGCGCTGTGCTATGCGCACAACCGCGCAAAAACGCCCAGAGGCGGATTTTAAACAGGAAACTACAAAAGAGCTAGAAATGGTCCAAAACAACCAATTACTACAGCTCTTGTGCTGAGGTCACTTCCTACAGGGACTGGTAGGCTGCTCAAGGCTCCCCACTCCCACTGGTGAGCAAAGAAACTTCCTTCTATCCAAGTAAGGTAATGGACAACACAGGAACTACACCACAGCCCAGAATACAGCAATGCCTGTAAAGTGGTCTAAACTAGTCGAGGAGAGGCGGGAAAACAAGGATTATTTTTTTGTTTTTTTGATAGAAACACACAGAAAATGCAGAAACAGTGATAAATCAGTTACACAGGCTAGCACACTTTAGTGGGCAGCCTCAACAGTTAAATTACACAAACAAACAAACAAACTTTCGATCAAATTCGACTAAAAAGCAAGGACACCTGCATACTATCCTCGGATTTTTTGGCATTCCCTTTTCCCCTGCAGATATGAATGGTATGCAGGGGAGATCAATCCCAGAGCAGAGGCAGAAAGAGAAGGAAAATCTCAACAGTGAGATGGATAATCTCACCTTTAGTGAACCAGATTTAGTGGTGAAGTGGTTATACTCTCTCTGACCAACAAATTTCAATACTGAACAAAGGCCTTTCTTTCCTGCAAATGAGTCTAGGCTAAGTGATGTGGTGATTAACCTTAAAATGTTCTGCAGGAATCTAATGTTAAAATCTGTTTTTGGCAGTCATGAAAAGGTGCAAAAATCTACTCTAAAGAAGCCTAGTACATTTCATACCAGAGAACAATGCAATAATGCATTCCTTTCTAAAGGTATGTGAAACAGATAGTACCAAGAAGCTAAGCGCCATACCTCTCAACCTGGAAACATCAAAAATCTGGACAAAGGCCATGAAAAATAGGTACAAATCTGCACGCTCATTAACATAAAATTTGCGTACATAATTATGTAACCCCTCCCACTCCGATGGAATTATGACATACCAACTTTCAAATGCAAACTGAAGAACAGACAACCAAAATATGGCCACCCACCCCAGTAAGATGCATGTTGTGTTCATTAAACAGACCTCCCACATCACAGGTGCACTAGGGCAATACAAACCGTCCTGCAACAAGCACACTTCAGTTCCATTACAATTTTGCAACATGCCAAGGTTGAGATGAGCTTCTCATATAGCAAATATAACAACAGCAGAAAGAACTCCTGTTTCAGCATAAGATAAGTGCCTCCCCTCAAAAAAAAAAAAAAAATAGAAGTGTTCAAAAAATCAGTTGTGGTGACCCACTGACTGCTATCATCTTAAAACTGAATCAAAACAGCTAGAGAAAAAAAAGGCAATCAGAAAGTACCAAAGTCTATCACTATCTTTCTTTTTATCAAAGTCCATTAGTGCAGATTCTTTATTTGCGAAAGCTTATGTTCCGGAGTCAGCTGCCTTTGACTGTATTCCATGAACATTACAATGTGTAAACATGTACAGTGCTGTGCTTCAACCACTTAATTAAGTTTCATGGAGTCTGAGTCCTTACACTGTCCTTCTCATGCATTTATTGTACATTAAAATAATTTCCTATTAAAATTTATGCCAGGATATCATCAAACATTGGCACCTGCTTATTTCTTCTGCCCCTTCTCAGGCAAAGTGAACTCTGGTCAGTGGTCAATGAAACCTTAAAATAAACGAGCTGGAGCCTGGAATGTAATTATGTGGCTGATACAGCTTAAACAGTCACACAGGATACAAAAACACTTACAAAGTTCAGAGATTACCTATAATTCATCAGCAACAAGATGATAAAATGAAATAATAAATATAATAGTTACAAATTATAGCACACAGCAGTAAGGGTAGAGCATAGATCATACCATCAAGTTTTCCTGTCTGCAGTTCTCTGATATTTGACAATAGATCATGTTTAGTACTGGATTAACTGTTATCGCATGCATGCATGTTTAGTACTGGATTAACTGTTATTGCCTGCATTCTGTTTTTAATGGCCACAGGCTCTGCCCTCATTCTTATTGAACATATTTTGCTTTGGAAAGAAGTTCAATGAACAGCTCTTTACTGACGTATTCATGAGACTATTTTCACCATCTTTAACCACAAGCAGTTGTTTTCTTGTTTATCACACTGCATTCTGCCAGTTATTGCCTCTTTAATTTCTGTATCCCGCTTCAAGTATGTGAAATTCCTTCATACGGGCTTTAGACTGTCCATTTACACACACTAGATACAACTCAGCAGCAATAACTCAGCACTAGCTTTCTGCCGTTCCTCTCAACAATAAATCAGCACTAGCTTTCTGCCGATACACACACACATACTTCTGTACTAGATACAACTCAGACTCAGCACTAGATTTACTTCTGCGTTAGATAAAACTCGGCAGTAATAACTCAGTCAGCACTATATTTCTGCCATTCCTGGTAGCAATAACTCAGTACTAGATTTGATTTCTGCCATTACTGGCAGAAGTAACTCAGTCAGCACAAGATTTCTGCCATTACTGACACAGCAATACCTCAGTACTAGATTTCTGGCAGCAATAACGGCACAACATAAATAGGGAACTGGCAGCAATAACGAGGGAGCTACAGCCTATAGTTTCTGTCTTTAGCACTAACTAATTAAGGAACTGGCACTCTGGCAGCAATAGCGATCTGCACTAGCTTTCTACCGATAACACACACACCTCCATAAAGCTTCCGACCTTACTTCAAAACAGAAGAGCCGTTAGCTCCATAACTTGCATTTGCGACCAACCAAGTTCTGCTGAAAAGCTCCGCACTCCATAACACTCTTCCCCGCTCGCATTTTGAACTCCTTCAGCTCAATTCCCTCTTCCCTCGCATATACTCCATAAAACCAGCTCAATTCTCTCGCATATACTTCAAAAAACCCTTCCCGCTCGCATTTGCAGCCAGCCGGAAATTATGTGAGCTCCCTTAGCTCAATTCCGACTGGCTGGCAGCCCTGATGGCACTGACGTCATCGCGCACGTGATGACGTCAGTACCGACAGAGTGAAAATTAAAAACAAAAGGGAAATAAATCAGAAATGAAGGGGTGCCACTCAGGAATCGTGACACCCCTTCATTTGGACCCCAAAACTCGGTAAAAACCGAGTAAATCGGTATGGTTGGGAGGTATGCTAAGCGCACCTAGACATCACATTTACAGTTTGAGCAAGGAAGAAAGAGCAGCTCGGGAAGAACTACAACAGAACAGAACTATTGTGATACACCCCGCAGGTAAAGGGGACACTAATGTTCTTTTGGATAGTACCAATTATGATAGTAAGATGCTTAACATGTTAAGTGATATAACTACTTACACAATGATTAATTGCACTAGAGTGAATCAGATGATTAGAGACATTAGTGGCACCTTGTATGTGTGTGTGTCTATATATATATATATATATATATATATAATATATATATATATATATATATATATATGTGTGTTCGTGTGTGTATATATATATATATATATATATATATGCATACACACACACACACACACACACACACACACACACACACACACACACACACACACACACACATTGTTTCTTGCAGGCTGGCAAGCAACCCTGCACCTCCCACACCCCTTGCTAGTTATATATACTAACTCTGAGATCACACAATGTTGAAGAAAGGTCATATTACCCAACCCAAACAACCAAACAACTGTGCAGTCTCGCACACCTGTCTACCATCTGTTTGGTTGAACAAATTGTGTTGACTAAAGAGATGTCAACCAAACATAATTTTGACCTAATTCATGGTGCATGTGTATGCAAAATTACCAGTTCACTTACCCAGTTAACAAATAAATACATTTCATTTGGCAAATAAGACCACATATGTAACTATTTTTAAGTACATGTTTTTTTTTTATTTCAGATTGCTTTATTTCCCATCAGTTGACATAAGAAGCCAGATGATTATTAATTCTGTGCTTTACTGTTTCAGTTGTGTTACATAAATTAGCTGCACTAACATGTCCCCAGAATGGACATGTTAAGGCTTATTACTGCCAGAGGACCAGCTAAGCAAGGGAAGGACAAAGTGGTAAATGACCTGTTGGCCCCTTTCTTTTTTTTCGTTGTGGGGTAGAAGAAGGACACTACTGTAATACTGACCTTTGCAAGAGAGCTCAGTATTAAGCTGAGGGTCAGAGCTAGATTTAGATTCATAGATTGTTACTATGCTAATGACCCAGAGAGGTCTTTCAAAGCCTAGCCAAGTTTTCCTAAAAGAATAAGGATGACCTGTGTCCAAATAGAACATTGAGGGTCAGGCATTTATAAGCTACCTCTGTCCATAAGGGACATGGGTGCCAGGCCCGGTGTAAATTTCCTATTCATCATCCACTGGTCTTGGTTGCCCTCAAACTGGGCAAACTCAGCTTCACATGGATAGGATCCTGTTCCATAGGAAAGGCAGTCTCTGGGACGCATATCTATTCCTACAACATGGTCTGTTTAAGTCAGAGACAAAAGTCAGGTCCTTAGACCTTGTATTTCTGGTACTGTTTGACTTACGGATATGCAGGAGAGTTGTAGGAAGGTAGGGTTTACAGATGCCTTGTAAGCCAGGCATAGATCACCCCTCAGCAATCTATAGGAAACTGAGTAGAGGAAAAGGGCTTTAAGGCACTCTGCATAAGGCAGGTTTATTATGCCTTGTATTCTTTGTAAGGAACCCTTGATGTCACTCCATTTGCTGCATATGCCAGATTAGGTACATACCAAAGGGAGTACTGTACTCTATGTCTAGTTTGATAAGGGTGGAGTACAGTGGGATAATGACCTCTTTGGACCTGGATGTCATGCCCTTACTTATAAGTTGCACAACATAAAAGGATTTTCTCACCACTGTGACCACATAGTGATCTATCTGTGTGTGTACCCACATCCCTGACCACTGGGTCAACTCTTAGGGGCGTATTATCAACATGATAATTAGCTAATATGGTTGACTTCCCAACAATTATGCATTTCTTAGCATTAGGTTTGACACCATTTGCTAGCTGGACATAGACCTTCTTGAAGAATGGTAGTGTCTGCAGGGTAGTCGATAATAACTCCGACCTTGCAATCATTTGCAAATGTAATCAGCCATAAATCATTAGCATTGGCTTCCATTTCAGAGAAATAGATGCCAAAAAGGAGTGGCCTCAGTACTGAGCCCGGGGGAGGGGGCTCCACTAGTGACTGGACTCTTGGTAGAGGTGGCCTCACCTAATTTGACCTCCTGGGTCTTCTCAGTGAGCCAGTTGGCTATCCAGTGGGTAATAAAAGGGTTTATACCTAAATTAGTGATCTTGTGTATAATGTCTGAGTGGGGTATTGTATCAAAAGCCTTGGCCAGGTTGAGGTAAGCAGTGTGCATTGTCTTGCCTTTATCCAATGCTTTGGCAACCCTCGCAAAAAAGTCCAGTTAATTTAATAGGCATGACCTTCCTTTAACAAAATTGAACTGAGATAGGTCCAGTGTTTGCAAGTTACTTATGTCCTCATTTATCATGTCTATGATGATTTTTTACATGGCCTTACATATGAGGCTGGTAAGACATATGGGCATGTAGTTACCCAGATCAATGATTGGACCTCCTTTGTACAGGGAATGGCTGTAGCCATCTTCTATTCCTTGGGCACAAAACATGACTGAAGGCTCCACATAAAAAGTGAATCAAATGGACCAGAGACCAGAGAGGTCATGTTTCTTGCTATTTATTAAACATCACAGGATGTTATCAGCGCCCACTGATGCAGTGTTTTTGACCTTGGAAAGTGAATTGATGACCTGTCCTGTAATAATGGTTGGGAGGCTTGTGGTATGCGGTATTCCCTTTGGACTATCGGGAGTGGGGGGCGAGTGGGGAGAAAAATGTCAACTGAAGCTATCAGCCAAAAGTTTGGCAATGGCCTCCAGTTCAATCTGGGTGATGCCATTTGCAATATGTTCTGTACATTGTTGCATATTTCCCTTGAGATTATGGACATAGTTGTAAAAAAGCTTTGTGGCTGTCCTTTGCCTGAGAAGCAATTTTTTCTTCAAATGTAGCCCTTGAAGTATTAATTAACCCTCTTAGCTGCCTATTTTGATTAGTCAGGGGGCCTTTAGTATGTATGGTTTTGTTCCTCCTACGCTTGGCCAAAATTTTTTATTTGTTGTATAACCAATTGATATTATGATTCCACCAGGTTGGCTTGTCTTTTGAGTTAGTCTTATTCTTAGTATGAGTGGGTACAGCTCACTGTGTACAGCTGTCATAGGTTAGTACTAGGCTAACTGCCTTTGCAAGCCATTGAAAGCCTAGCCAATTATCCCTTGTGAGAATCAAAACCTGCACCTTGTGTTTGTAAGGCAAACATCTTAACCGTTAGGCCACCCTCTCAACCTGTATGGCTGTATGGAGTTTTTGTAAATAGCTCAGAATATGCTGCAGTGTTTACTGGGTTTGGAGGTGCTTGTAATTTAGCCAAGGTGCTACTTAGTATAGAGAGGTTAGCCTTGGAATAGATGCTAACATATTTTTTTTGTTTTGCTGGATCACCGGATTTGATTTTTATTTCAAGCAATACTACCTTATGGTCAGATCTGACAAGCAAAGATATTACATTGTGTGTGGAATTTTGAACCCCCTATGTTTGTGAGTACAAGTTCAAGGATGTTTGTACTCCTGGTAGGAGAATGGACCAACTGTTCCAGGATGTTTGTATTAACAATGTTTAGGAATTGCTAGGCTTGTGCATTAGTGAATCTATAGAGGGCTGGTTGAGAATATCACATTGGGATGAACGGTGAGGAACTCTAGTGTATTGAGATAGGTAGTATGGATTTTCTGGAACATGGAGGGGGACCTATAGATTGCAAGGATGTGGTACAAGACTGTGTTTATGGATGAGCTGCACATGTATAAGTTTCACTGGGTCATACACTTTACTAGTCTAGATGTGAGGCCAGTTTTAATGTAGACTGAGACCCCTCCACCTTTAGTTCCCTCCTATGCAGTAGCTGGTCTAAAGGTGTGAAAGGCATTATAATCTTGCATTGTTGGGGTACTCTCTGTGACTTTAAACCATGTCTCCATTACTAGACAAATGCTACACTCTCCAGGGAGAGAAAGGCTTGCAGGGTGTGGAGTTTCTTGTTAAGGCATCTAGCATTGAGCAGAACCACTTCCAGATATTCCTTCATATGTTCAGTTAAGCTGTGAGGTTTATCAGTTTGGCATTGCTTAAAAAAGGCACTATGGGACTGGAAAAGATCTTTGCTAATATCTGAAAACCTAGAGGGGATAAGTGCAGATCATCCTTGGCAAAGCAGCGTGGTCTGACAACCATGTCCTCCCAAGCCGTCAAATATTGTACCCCCTTGGACTGCCACCAGAAGCTAAGCCAGTTGTTAAAATGAATCATTTTCTGGTGGTAACATGGCATCATCCTTGGAGAGGGTAGTATACTGCTCAGTGCTAGGCTCATACCTGCCCAGGACACATAATCAGCAAGCTTGATCATGTCTCACTTCATATAGTCAAGGGAGGTAAGTCTCAGGTCATTAACACCCACATAGACTATGACAGAGTCATACTGGTACCTGTGGTTCAGTGACCCGAGTGCCTTTGTGATGGATCCTAGCCCTGAAAAAGCTGTGACTCTCTCTCCTTACTCAGTCTGGTGAAGGGGACATCAGTGTGCCTTACTATAGAATCATCAATGACCAGGAAATCAGGCTATGCACTGGTTTGCCTTAAGGGTTTAACAGTAGAGGCACTGGATACAGTGTTACTATGTGTAGATGTGGGTGGTGTTTTAATAGTGTTTACATGATGGCTGAGGACCCTTTCTTTGATTTGTGCTGTGCAGGAGGTCAAAGTGTTTTAGGAAGGTTACCTGTAAGTGCCTCAGCATAAGTAGTTTTATGTGTAGGGTCCTTGCCCTATACAGTAGACATGGTGCAATGATTAATTTTGGTCGTATTGAAAGAATTTTGCCTCCAGCTTTAACATGTATTTGCAACTCTCACATATTGTATCTGTTTTATTAAGAATAAGTGGGTTGTCAGTGTACATGAGGCAACTGCTACAATGCCTCAGAGTACCCATCTCAACCAGACTGACTACAGAGAGAGTCCAGGAAGTGCATATCCATGGCTACTGATCTACTAGGAAGTGAAGGAAATTTAAATATTGAATAGGTCAATAAGACAAGGAACTTGATGAGCAGTGCAAACTAGATGTTCTAGTAGTTAAAAAAATCTGTCTAGATGGTAATGCAACAAGAGTGTAGACCACAAAATTTCCTAATGTAAAATAACTAGTTTGGAGCCAAAGTGCTTAAACCAGAAAACAGACAATTGGAATAACAAGCACAATAAGCCTTCACCAGCCATTCCCAACTCAGAAGGGTGGAGGCTACCCTCTCTTCCCACAAGAGTGTAGACCACAACCCTTCTTAATGTAGAATAACTAATTTAAAGCCCAAGTGCTTAAACCAGAACTAAGACACTATTAGGATAGCAGACAGAATAGGCATTCAGTCAACAATTCCTAGGTCAGAAGGGCATAGGATATCCTCTTCTGCCACAATAGTGTAGACCATAAATCTTCCTAACATAAAATAACTGGTTTAGAGTCCAATTGTTTAAACCAGAACTAAGAGACAGAATAACAGTTACTATTTAATGAAACTACTAACAAACAGTACTAAATACAGCCAATTAAATATAAAGCAGAAAGAAGCACAAATACAATAAAAACAGCTAAATAAAGGGCATTTTTAGTAAGTGGGAAGGTAGGTATCAGAAGATAAATCAAGTTTAAGAGACTAAGGGGAAGAGTCTTCTCAGATGATCTTTCAGTCCTCAGTAGAATGAGCTGATGAGATGAGACTGGGAGGAGTGTCCAAAAGCAAATTTATAGTAGGTGTGGGTGACTCAAAAGCCACCAATTTTAAAAGCACATCAGCACCAGGGGAGGTGGTTGGGATTAATCAACAATAAACAATAGTCAGGCAAAGAACAGCAAGTCAAACAAGCACTACAGTTAAATAAAGATGCCACTAAATATCTGTAGTTAAACGAGGAATGCTATTTCTTAGCTCCTCCCACTAGTAAGATGGATTGTACTCATTGTCTGCCAAAAAATTATTTTCTAACTAAACCTAGCCAAGACCTCTTAAAAGAACAAAAAAAGTTAAAACAAAACAAAATGCAATATAAGAAAAGATAACAAAATATAAGTAACTAAACCTTAAATGAATAACTCTAATCTAAAATCAAATGCAGACAGAGATCCATAAGAGTCAGGCAGAGATCAACAAGTCAAACAAGCACTACAGCTAAAATAATACCAAGGTTGCGATTTTATTTTATATGTGTGTGTGTATATATATATATATATATATATATATATATATATATATATATATATATTTATGTTTTTTGCTCTGGTGGCTTTTAGAGTCAAGTTTCTGAGTGAGTGGAGAGTTTATGATAGGATGTGGATAAAAAATATCAAAGGAATAGTGTAAAATAAAATCAAAACCATGGCAAACCAATGCTCACAACTCAAAGAGAATGATTATCCAGATTAGTAAATCTAATGTTAAATTTTTCGATCAAAGCAGTTACTAATTTGGATAATAATATTTTTTGAGTTGTGAGCATTGCTTTGCTTTGCTTTTGATTTTATTTACACTATTCCTCTATCGTCTGTTTAAGAAGCTGAGAATAGTTCCTTGTTCAGTTTATAAATGCTAGACTCCATGTTTTCTTTTTGCCCCTTCCTACTGGTGGTGAGGGTCACCATCCTCAGTATAAAAAGTACTGGCATATATGTTATCTTTCGTGATGTTTTATGGTACCTATTCTATAATTTTAATATAGTAATTATTTTGCTACATTCTTCGGTAAGTATAAAAGGATGTGGCTCTGGGGAACCTTAAAATTTACTTGTGTGTATGTGTGTGTGTATATATATATATATATATATATATATATATATATATATATATATATATATATATATATATGCAGTGGATATAAAAAGTTTACACACTCCTGTTAAAATGCCATATTTTTGTAATATAAAAAATGAGACCACAATAAATAATTTCAAAACTTTTCCCACCTTTAATATGACCTACATCATGTACAATTCAATTTAAAAACAATCAAATCTGTTAAGGAAAAAAATATAAAAAATAAAAAACGTACAATATGCTGCTTGTATAAGTGTGCACAACCTTAAACTAATACTTTGTTGAGTGTGCACATCCTTAAACTAATACTTTGTTAATGCACCTTTTGATTTAATTATAGCATTCAGTCAGTCTTCTTGAGTACACACCTGCCATCAGTTAAAGAGACTCTGATTAACCCCAAAGAAAGTTCAGCTGTTCTACAAGGATTTTCCTGACATTTACTCAATTGCCTGCTACAGCAAAAGCCATGATTCACAAAGAACTTACAAAACATGAAAGGGATCTCATTGTTGAAAGATATCAGTCAGTAGAAGGGTACAAAAATTTTTCCACAGCATTGGATATACTATGGAACACAGTGAAGAAAGTCATCAAAAAGTGGAGAAAATATGGGACAACAGTGACGTTGCAAAGAACTGGACATCCCTCCAAAATTGATGAAAAGACAAGATGAAAACTGGTCAGGGAGGCTGCCAAGAGACCTACAGCAACACTGTAGGAGCTGCAGGAATTTCTGGCAAGTACTGGCTGTGTACTACATGTGACAACAATCTCCCGTATTCTCCATATGTCTGGACTATGGGGTAGGGTTGCAAGACAGAAGCTTTTTCTTACACAGAAAAACATCCATGCCCAGCTAAAATTTGCAAAACAATACATCGTCTCCCAAAAGCATGTGGGAAAATGTGTTATGGTCTGACGACACCAAGGTTGAACTTTTTGGCCACAATTCCAAAAGGTACGTTTGGCGCAAAAACAACACTTTGCATCACCAAAAGAACACCATCCCAATGGTGAAGCATGGTGGTGGCAGTATCATGCTTTGGGGTTGCTTTTCTTCAGATGGAACTGGGGCTTTAGTCAAGGTGGAGGGAATTATCAACAGTTCCAAATACCAGTCACATTTGTCCCAAAACCTTCAGGCGTCTGCTAGAAAGCTGAAGATGAAGAGAAATTTTACCTTTCAACACGACAATGACCCCAAGCATACATCCAAATCAAAAAAAGAATGGCTTCACCAGAAGAAAAAAAAGTTTTGGAATGGCCCAGCCAGAGTCCAGACCTAAATCTAATAGAAAATCTGTGGGTTGACCTGAAGAGGGCTGTGCACAAGAGATGCCCTCGCAATCTGACAGATTTGGAGTGCTTTTGCAAGGAAGAGTGGGCAAGATGTGCAATGCTAATAGACTCCTACCCAAGAAGGCTGAATGTTGCTTCAACGAAGTATTAGTTTAAGGGTGTGTACACACAACAAAGTATTAGTTTAAGGGTGTGCGCACTTATGCAACCAGTGTACTTTATGTTTTTTATTTTTTATATTTTTCCCCCTAACAGATTTGTTTTGCAATTGAATTGTATAGGTTATAGGTCACATTAAAGGTGGGAAAAGTTTTGAAATGATTTATTGTGGTCTCATTTTTTTATATCACAAAAACCTGGCATTTTAACAGGGTTGTGTAAACCTTTTATATCCACTGTATATATATATATATATATATATATATATATATATATATATATATATATATATTCACTTTATATCCTCGAAATACTGAAATATTGAAATTCAGTATTTCAAAGCTATAAAGTTGAATTTTTGAAACAGCAAAAACTCAGAAGCGCGAAATTCAAATTCTCGTACACAGGAGATTTTGAATTTCGCTCTACTACTGCACACACACACACACACACACACACACACACCATCCTCCCCACACACAAACGCAAGTTCTCTACTACATAAAAGCAGGGGGGAAGCCCCCATGCACCCCCATGTGGGGGACTGTGCCCCCTTCTTAAATATTCTAACTCCGAGGTCGCACTAAACACAAACACACACACAACACCATGCAAGCTACATTCTGCTCGCACACACACATCACAGCAATAAAACACACTAACACACACCACAGCCCCTACCCAAAACCCTTAACACACACACACACACTTACCTGAATCTCTAACGACAGCAGAAACTCAGAAGCACGAAATTAAAAACATCTGGTATTCAAGGTTTTGAATTTCGCGCTTCTGAGCTTTCGCTCTTTTCAGGATTCCACTTTATGGGCCCGAAATACGGAATTTTGACATTTCAGTAATTCAAGCTTCTAAAGTGAATCCATATATATATATATATATATATATATATATATATATATATATATATAGATTCACTTCATAACACTGAAAGCTCAAAACACTGAAACCAAAACACTGAAACTTCAATCTTCAAAATCTTGAAAACTCAAGATTGCACTTCACTACACTAAGTACAATCTTGGAGTTGATATATTTAAGTAGCAGGGTGTGTGGTGGGCACAGCCCCCCACATGGGGGGTGCAGGGGTGCTTGCCCCCCTATTTACACTTGGTGGAAAGTGCTATGATTTATATTGTTTAAACTCAGTCATCATCATCATCTTCTTTTGGCTGTTCCCATTAGGGGTCGCCACAGCAGATCACCTGTTTCCATTTCTTCCTGTCCTCTGTATCTTGCTCTGTCACACCAAACACCTGCATGTCCTCTCTCACCACATCCATAAACCTTATCTTAGGCCTTCCTCTTTTCCTGTTACCTGGTAGCTTCATCCTTAGCATCTTTTTCCCAATATACTCAGCATCCCTCCTCAGCAGATGTCCAAACCAACGTAATTGTGCCTCTCTGGCTTTGTCTCCAAACCTTCCAACCTGGGCTGACCCTCTAATATACTTATTCCTAATCCTGTCCACCCTCGTCACACCCAGTGCAAATTTTAACATCTTTAATTCTGCCACATCCAGCTCAAACTCCTGCCTTTTTGTCAATGCCACTGTCTCCAACCCATATAACATAGCTGGTCTCACTACCCTCTTGTAGACCTTCACTTTCACTCTTACAGGTACTCGTCTGTCACAAATCACTCCTGACACTCTTCTCCACCCACTCCATCCTGCCTGTACTCTCTTCTTCACCTCTCTTCCACACTCTCCGTTACTCTGAACTATTGACCTCAAGTATTTAAACTCATCCACCTTTGCCACCTCTACTCCTTGCATCCTCACGATTCCTCTATCCTCCCTCTCATTCACACACATATATTCTGCCTTAGTCCTGCTGACCTTCATTCCTCTTCTCTCTAGAGTATATCTCCATCTCTCCAGGGTCTCTTCCACCTGTTCCCTACTCTCACTACAGATCACAATGTCATCTGCAAACATCATAGTCCACGGGGACTCCTGTCTGATCTCGTCTGTCAACCTGTCTGATATGTGTTTTCAGTGTTTTGAGTTTCAGTGTTTTGAGTTTTCAGTGTTTTGAAGTTTCAGTGTTTTGAAGTTTCAGTGTTTTGGTCTTCTATATTATGAAGTTTTCTCATTATCAGTGTTTTGAGTTTTCAGTGTTATGAAGTGAATCCATATATATATATATATATATATATATATATATATATATATATGGATCCCTATCACATGGTCGACAGGCCATATGATTGACACTCATTTGGTCGACAGTTCATTTGGTCGACAAGCAGTTTTATGTGGGGGCTTCACCCCCCACACCCCCCTAACTATATATATCAACTCCAGGGTCGCACAACATTGGGGAGGGGGGCAAATCTTCCTGTCAACCAAATGAATTGTCAACCAAATGAGTGTCGATCAAAGGGCTTGTCGACCATCTCAGGTAGACCCATATATATATATATATATATATATATATATATATATAACTATATATATGTGTGTGTGTGTGTGTGTGTGTGTGTGTGTGTGTGTGTGTGTGTGTGTGTGTGTGTGTGTGTGTGTGTGTGTATATATATATATATATATATATATATATATATCTACAGATAGACAGATGGTCAACCTGCTTGTTTTTTTTTTTTTTTTGGGGGGGGGATCATTCTACTCAAAGAAAAGAACACAGATACAGAAAAAAACCTGGAAATTCTGTGTAGACAGTAACCGGAAGTCAAGAATGCACTTTAGATCCTGAAGCTACGAAGCATCTTTTGATTACTTTTCTAGTATAATAAAATATTCTTTATGTTTAAAATACAGTGCCACTTCAAAACTGATTTCATTTTTTATGTACTAGTATATTGAAAAGGGACACAACAATATTGTTTTTTTTCCTCAAAAATTTTTTTTTTATTTTTCATATACATTTGAATGAATTCCATAGTATTTATACATAACATCTTAAATAACTATGTACACAGTTTACATTAGCCTGACACTATAACAGATCTTAATGTATACAATTACTTTATAAGTATGTCCAATCCATTATCAGAGTGTCTGATCAATTACTGTATAGTGTCAATCAACGATAAGACTTTTCCCCAAGGGTTGTTGATAAAAGGCTTTGGATAAATTCTTAGTTCTTTCATTTTAATTTCCAATAATGCTGTGGTCTTATGTAGGCTGTAGAAGTCTTCCAAAGTTGGTATTGTTTTTGTATTCCTTCTTCTTGCTATACACTTCCTTGAAATTGCTAGTATAGTCCATACTAGATACATGTTTGACCTATTCAAATGAGGACTTTCGTTCACATTTCATAATACAAGAGTTTAGTTAAATAAAATGATTCATTAAATAAAGCTTGTAGAAAGTTATTACTACCATTCCAAAATGGCTTAATTTTAACACAATCAAAGAAAATGTGGTTCCAGTCTGCATTGTGTACTTGCTCACATCTCCAACATATTCCTTTTATGGAAGACCTAATTTTACTAATTCTATCAGGGGTTAAGAATGCTCTGCGCAAGCATTTCCAATTAAAAACTTTCCAGTATTGTGTAAAGGATGTATATTTTATAGATAATAAGATATTTGTTTTAATATCTTCAGTTAACTGTATTGAGTGTCCTTTTGTTATATATTTCCAGTATTAGGTTTTGGGTCTTGTTTTATAGTTTATCAATATTGTTTTTTTTGAAATACTGTTTCCTATGTCAAAGTTATTATATATGATTTCATATATGTATTCCATAAATTTAGGTATTTCTTTAAATGAAGAATTGTTAATTATTCTACTTAAATCTTGTGAATATGACAGAATACTCTGTAAAGTTAGCCAGTTCTGTTGTGGAATTTTGTATGTTGTTTTTATTACTTAAATATCTAAAGCTTTTAGTTCTTTGATACATTGGAGCCAATAAACAAATCCTTTCTGTTCCCAAGAATTAATAATTTCTCTATATATTTTATGTGGAAAGTTCTTTGTGACTATAAACGGTGTTAAAAGATCAAACCAGATTTTTAAATCTATATTTGCATTAATAATTTTCCTAAATGAGTCAATGCAATAATTAATCATACGAGTTTTAGTGGGTTTAGTTATGTTATATTGCATACTAATACATAATATATGCCATGGCAAATAGTTTTTATCTGTTATTTGAATTTTTGCTTGTAAATCAAATTAATTTATTGATATTACAGTTAGTAATTCTTTCCAACTTGCAGAGTAATTTGAATTTATCCAATCTAAGATTGTTTTAGATATTGATGCTTTTATATATGTTTCTATATCAGGAAAGCTTAATTCCATGGTCTGATATGATGTATTAAAGCTATTCTGTTTCTTTTGGGAAACCATAAAAATTTTATTAGGCATGAATTTATTTCTTTAACTATATTCCTTTATGGTACCAGTTGTATTGCCAACTCTATATATAGGATCTTGGACAGTAAAAGCATTTTTATTAACTGTAGTCTATCTTCAAATGTTAATATTACTTTGTTCTATTTTCCCGCAGAGATTTTAATTGTATTGATGATATTATTGTAGTTTTTTTTTAGACTAATTCATTATTATCCTTGTATAACTCAATTCCTAGATAGTTTAAGGTAGATTCTTGTTTCCCTATGATGTAATCCTTCTTAGTCTGTATTTGTTTTTTTTATTTAAAAATAAAAATTTTGATTTTGATTTATTGAAATGGAGTCCTGAATTCATGTGAAATCTGTCAATTAATATGTCTAATTCTTCTAATGTCTCTTTTGTATTAATGTTAGTAATATGTCATCAGCATATAGCATTACTTTAGAACTGTACTGTTCATAAACATCTATTCCTTTGATTTTTATATTGTTACGAATTGAATCTGCCAATATTTCAATAGCCAGAGCAAATAGAATCAGTGACATGGGACATCCTTATTTAGTGCCTTTTGTTATATGTATAGATTCAGAGGTAAAAGGACCTAACTTGACATACGCTAAATTATTTGTGTATATATATTCTTTAGGAGATGAACAAAGGATGCAGGAAATTCAAATAGCATTAGGATTTTGAATAAATAGTCCCAGTTTAGGGAATCAAAGGCTTTCTCTGTAGCTAAGCCAGTTATGAGTGTTTCTTTATTTTCTTTAACATAATCTATAAGATAAATTATCCTTTTGATATTGTCATGTGTGTGTCTATGATATATAAATCCAGTTTGATCATTATTTATTGTTTTGGATAGTGGCATTTTCATTCTGTTAGTTAATATTGTCATAAATATCTTATATTCATTATTTAATAATGATATAGGTCTATATGAGGTACAGAGGTTTGGGGATTTGTTTTCCTTTAGGATTGGTGTGATTAAGGAATATCTCCAATAGGGTAGTATTAAAGCTTGTAACTGAATTTGCAGTAGAGTTTTATGGAAGAGGGATAGTATCTTTGAAGGAAAACATTTATATATTTCCATAATTATGCCATCTATACCTGGAGCTTTATTATTTTTACCCTCTTTTATTGTATATGTAATTTCTTTGTAGGAAATGGGTGCTTGCAGATCCAGTTTTAATTTTTCAGGTATTTTTTCATATTAGAACATTTTTCATCTAGATTTAATTGATCAATACATATATTTTCATTTTGGAAATGTTCCATATAGTGATTTCTATAGGCATCAAGAATGTCACCTATATCCAATACATTTTTTCCCTTTCTTTTCATGGAAGATACTTTTAATGTTATTAGCTTTTGATTGTATTTTCATTCTTGTGGATAAATTATGGGAGAAGTGACCAAGGTATTAACTTTTAGTTTTTCTAAAGCTAAACTAGTTTTATGTGTTATAATTTAATTGTATTTATTGTTTAATACTTCTACCTGCTTTTTCATCTCCAAATGATTTTGATTTTTTTTTCAGCTTTTACTGACAAAAGTTTGGATTGTAAATCTAATAATTCAGAATCCCATTCTCTGATTTTTTTTATTCCAAGTTAGGGTTTTATCATATATGTAAGCTTTTAATGAGTCCTATATCATTATTTTATTTATCTCTGTGGTGTTATTAATATCTAAGAAGAACTGTAATTCAGATAATAACCAGGGTTTGAACTCTTTAATTTTAGTTATATGCTGGAATTCTGGAGTTAAAGATTAATGGTTTGTATCCATTTTCAAATTTTACTATTAATGAATTGTGGTTTGAAAAGGGGCAGGGAGTGATTGAAAAATTAATGATTTTAGAGTGTAAGTCATGGGTAGCAAATATTTTATCAATTCTAGTTTGGGTACTAAATCTGTGATCTTGATGGGAAATCAACAAAGATTTATCTTCTTTAAATTTGAAAGTACCTACAAGATGAAACTATTCTACCCACTTGTTTAAAGCTTTTGATATAGCAGATATATGCAACGGTCTTTTATTTGTAGTTTCAGAAATATCAAATATATAGTTAAAATCTCCTCCTAATATTAAGTTGCCTTTATAATTATTGGAAATGAAATCCAAGTGTTATTTTAACAGTTCCTGTTCCAATGCCTGGGAACCAGTATAGATTGGCTAGGGTCCATATTCTGTTATTATATTTAACTATTACTAATGCTATAAGGCCTTCTTCATCTTTATACTTTATAAATGATTTCTGGGTTAATCACATTTGTTTTCCATAAAATTGTTAACCCTTTTGTCTTTGTCTTATAAGTAGATTGGGCCAATATCATATATTCCTTAGGATTCCATTTGTAATTGTCATTTGTTTTGAAATGAGTTTCTTGAAGGAAGAGAATTTGTGCTTTGTTCAGTTTTAAATATTACAGTAGATTTGATCTCTTGCTAGGGTTGTTTAAGCCATTGGTATTTAAAGGTAATAAAGTTAAATCCATCTTAGGTTATTTAGACTATGCATTTTTTGTTTTATTGTAACTATTAAACATTTTCCTCTAATAACTATAAAGTGTATGCTTGAGCTTTTAAAAGAAATTATCAGTTTTATACGTTGAGTGTTTACCAATAAAGTAATGTTTTGGTCAGGCATTCTAAAAATGTTTTTTTGTGAAATAAATTTAAATTAGTAAATGTTAACAAAACTAAGATCCGCACTAGCCATGGAATGAAAATCATTCCTAATCTGATGGATAAATCTAAGTCCATCAGATTATCACTCATACCTTGACAATCCAGAACATATGAGCTCCATAAATTGAATTATCAAATGGAGAATATTTGTAATAGGAATAAGCAATATTTATATTATTTTGAACAGATATAGTACTATTGTAGATTAGACAGAATTCTAATGCAATATAAATGTCTACTTATTGTATAAGCAATTAGTATTTACATGAAAGATAGATGATAAGCAATTCAATCATAGTAAAGTAGGCTGAATCATATATAAAACCTCAGTAAAAGATTATAGCACACAGTTATTTAACATATTCACCCTTATTGATGAAGTCTTTCAAAACTTATTACTTAATATAAATAGATGGTAATAATATTTAGACCTAATGTTTATAATACAATGTATTTTACTGGATATATCAGAAGTTATATTTCTCTGATTCAGTTATTATTTAATGCCTCGATACCTACATGTATTCCAAGAATTCAAGTGCATCTTATTTGTTCTTTGCTTGCAATTGCAAGAAAAGTTATCATGGTAAACTGGAAATCTAAAAATATTCTTTTATTTACTAAATTTATTTCATTAGCCAAGATTGTATGTTATAGGGAATTGCAAACTCTATCTTCAAGAACTACTAAAATGACACATAAGAAAATATCTTGGTTAAAACTTAAAAAAATATTAGATAAAATGTAATTATAAAAGGTCATTGCATTTGTTATGGACATTGTATATAGTTACTGTTTTACATGTTGTTTTGAATTCTGTTATATTTAATGTATGGAATTTATTATTTATAAAATTCAATAAAATTTATTAATAAAAAAAGAAATTATATTTCATTGTTTGCCAGTAAGTAATCACTTTGTTTGTTGCTAACCTACTTAAAGCATCAAGTTTGTTTTATGTAAACATTGATGAAAGTTAGTGCATTTTAACTATCAGTGCATCCCTCTTCCTCCCATTTCCTACATATAAGGATTGATGTTCAATATAGCGTATGTCATTTATGACAAGTTAAAACAGTTTGTTTGTGTCTTTCGGCTTTTCCTGGTTAGGGGTCGCCACAGTGGAACTCCGGTCCGCTAATGATTGGCAGTAGAGTTTTACGTGCTGGCTTGCCGGGCCTAACGCACAACCTTCAATGAAGGAATGCCCATTCACGCATGTCGCCACACAGAAGATGCTCTAACTGAGAATCGAATGGGCGATGTCTAACTGTGAGGCGACCATGCTACCACAGCATCACCACCGCAGTCTGACAAGTTAAAACAGTAATGTTATTATACACAAGCCTATGTTATTAAACTGAGTGTCTATTATCAATTTAATACTATTTGTGCAGAATATGATTGTTACATACTGTGACATTTCAAGTTCACGTTTTTATTGTTTCTCTTGAACAACTTTGTCAGTTTGATGTCATGTATAAAACATTAGTTACCTTGGTAACCACTTAAGTATTATATATGGTCAAGATGAGTTACAAAAGCTACAACTCAAGTTAAAGCAATTACATGACTTGTTATGCATATTTAATTATATAAAAAAATCAGCACACTTCCACTTGATGTTCAATGTAGTGTATGTCATTTATGTGAAGTTAAGAAGTAGTGTTATTATACACAAGCCCATTAAATCCTGTCTTTAATATCTAAATTCAGCAGACTGCTTCATCTTATATGACGATTATACATTTTATGTCTGGATTTACTAAAATTATACATTAATAGCTATTGTGTGTGTTTTTTTTTTTTTTTGGCTGTTGCTTAGTTATTTGAGAGACCACAAGCTGTAATGATTATTCTTATTATTAGCTCCTTTCAAGCATGTTTATACAGTCCATAGACTTTAAATTATGAGACCCTTCTAGTTTCTTATTTGTTATATTTCCATCCTTATATACACACATATCAGTACAATGCCCATCCAGTTTTGCCAGAATACCATTCACTAGTTCATGTGGTGTGTTTCCAGGCTGTTCTTAAAATATTCAAACCAATATTTATCCTGTTCCATTTTACCAGCCTGTTCCATGCAGTGGCTACTCTGGCAGTGAACCACTCAACACACCTTCCATTCCCACAGATATTTCCACAAAGGAAATCTGATGACTCTCTAGCACTTCCTGGTGACCCCAAACACCCCTAGAATCAGCTATCCCCATATGCCCAACACTTCCGAGAAAGCTCACCTCCCAGACCATTACAAAGGGTACTGCATATGACCAAGTGCTGTTAGTCTTTCACAATAACTCAGACTTCCACTCTTATGTAATTCCTTAATGTGTTTGGACCAAAATACATTTTAAATATAAAATTGCGCTTATTATCATTTTTTTTTATCAAGAATCAATTTAATGAGCTAAACGAAGTGTTGGGAGACCATCAATATGTGTACATGTAGTTTAAAACAGCCCTTTTATTATATATATATATATATTTTTTAAACCAAAAACTTCATTGGCGAGAATCATCTCAAAGGCTCCTGAGAGCTGTTAAGCAAAATCGTCACTCTGTCTCCATTACCATAGCAACCTGGGATTGTCTGTTTCTGTTAGTGTGCCTGTGTACTGCATATCATAGGCTCACGATGTACCTGAAACAAAGCTTCACTTCACTGCAACTTCAAGCCTAAATTCCCTCCCTTTCAGTGAGGCAGCAGCCAGGAAAAGAACAGAGAGCAAACAGATAAAAAAAAAAAACTCCCAACAAGTCGGCACAACAAGAGACAACACATTCTTCCAGCCTTCCCACCTCTCACTCAGCAGATGTATAAACAAACTATTCTCTGCCAAAATATCCCAAATCACAGTTTTATCCACCCCCTTCCCCTGGATCCAGGCTAAAACACCAAATGTCTCTTCCTAATACACAATCATCAGTAAACCTTGATCACAAGCCGCAACCCACAGCTTCCCGAAGACATAAACGACAACATACAACAGCTGCCAGACACAGCTGCATCCACACACACCATGTCAGGCTTAATCAAACAGCACACGAAGCTATGATACCTGCCATGATTGATATTAATTATGTTTAGACAGAATAATTATGGCATCTGTACTAGCTGCCAGACACAGCTGCATCCACACACACCATGTCAGGCTTAATCAAACAGCACTTGAAGCTATGATACATGCCATGATTGATATTAATTATGTTTAGACAGAATAATAATGACATTTGTACTAGCTGCCAGACACGGCTGCATCCACGCACACCATATCAGGATTGATCAAACAGCACTCGAAGCTATTATTCCTGCCATAATTGATATTAATTATGTTTAGACAGAATAATAATGACATTTGTACTAGCTGCCAGACACAGCTGCATCCACACACACCATATCAGGATTGATCAAACAGCACTTGTAGCTGTGATACCTGCCATAATTTATATTAATTATATTTAGACAGAATAATGATGACATTTGTACTAAGAGCTTGCTACTATTATTTAACCAGGATATACATGACATTTCTAAATCATACTTTAACTGAAGAAGGCATTAGTCTCCATGACAGCATTTTTTTTCAAAACACTCTACTGTTACTGCTATTATATATGATGTTAATTTGTTACATTTGAGTCTGAACTCTGATGAATGGTACCTTGTTGAATTAGTCAATTAATTACTTAAATTATCATAAGTAAAATCAATGAAAAATTAACAAGATAAGTATTCATTGAGTTCAAGTAGGGGAATAGAAATATCTGTGTTTGTATTATATGTTGCTTTATTTGGCTTATATATAGAGGAAATAGTAACCCATCTTGACATACCTTTGTTTGTGAAGAATTATTGGACTCTTTAAACATTCTGAATAAATCATTAATGTTT
This sequence comes from Protopterus annectens, assembly GCF_019279795.1. Taxonomy (NCBI): domain Eukaryota; kingdom Metazoa; phylum Chordata; order Ceratodontiformes; family Protopteridae; genus Protopterus; species Protopterus annectens. The sequence goes on from NC_056736.1 coordinate 709,364,345, forward strand.
CTCAGTTGTTTAAGAAGCCCTCCTTTTTTAAAATAAAAACAGATGACAAATGATGTACCATATCAGCTGATACTTTTAAGAGATGTCGCTGTAAGGTTTATTTTTTTGGGACAGCTATCTTGGAATCAGTTTTTTGTTTCTTCTTTCTAGCATCACTCCAAGGATTTGTTTCTTTTATTCTTTTAAGAGTAGGGGCCATCCATTCCATTTTTTCTGGGATAGACATGATGTTGTTGTTTTTGATGAATATAGTAACTTCTTCTAAGTCATTAAAGGTTCTCATCTCATTGGCAAAAAGTATTTTATCTTGGCTGGAAAGGCCAGCTGTGCTTTAATGTTGTTTTGTTTCAACAGTTTTATTATTGGCCAGACATTTTTCCTTTGTTCTAGTATTCTGGAAGAATAATCATAGTCAAACCTTATCAGGCTTTGATTGTATTTTAAGGGTGATTTTCTCCAAGCAGATTTTAATATTAGTTCCTTGTCCAGAAATGAAAGAAATATATATAACTATGGATCTAGGTGGGAGTATTTGTTGAGTTAGAAGCAGGTTTCCTCAGTACTCTATGCGCCCTTTCAATTCCAAATGAAAGTCCCTCTTTCAAGTCTAAAAATTCAGGAATCCAGGTTGTTAAGAATGAAATAATGTTTTCACCTTCAGTGATTTCAGGCAGGCCAAAGATCCTTATGTTGTTTCTCCTTTCCCTGTTTTCTAAGTCATCTATTTTGTTAAGCACCCATGTATTCTGTTTAAGCAGAAATTCTTTTTGGAATTCTTCCTCTTTGAGTCTTCTTTCAATGTCATTTAGAGAAGTCTCTATATTTGTTACTTTTGTATGGTGTTGCTGTAATAATTCCTTAAGAGTATCAGTCTGTTTTTGAGAATTTAATTTGAGGTTTTCTAAGTAATTTTTAAAGCCATCCATCTTCAAAGATAGTTCCTGTAAGGTAGATGTCATCAATTGCAGTTCTTTTTTCAAAGCAGCATCTGGATGAGAATTCCTTGAGTTGTTCATATTCAGTGACTTAATATATCTCCAAGTTACTTGACAGGAAAATTTTTGTATATCTCCACCAAAATTGATATTTATGTAGTTTAGTAGTTTATCTATAGATTTATGATGTTTTAAACTTGAAAATGATAACATTTTCCTATATTATTATACTAGTTTATGGAGCTCTCAAAATTCACTGCTCTCAGTTAGCCATCTAGCCCCCACCCCCCAACAATATTGTTTTGGTGTTAAAATTGCAATGTTTGACTGACAGTTCATTTTAATGAGAATTTTTTGAAGTTAATTACTGGTATCATTCATGAACTGCCTTAGATTTTCAATAAAATGCTTAAAAGTGCAGACATATTTTTATATAGCACAGCATGTTTTGCTATAACAAATAATGCAGACAGTAATTAATATATACCATTTGTCCCATATGCAGGTAAGACCCATTTGTTTTACATTTGGTTTGTATTTAGAAATTACTATCAAGAAAAAAGAAATGTATGTAACTATACCCCAACCCAAGTGGGTATGATTAGCCTGAGTGGGTACTGAAAGGGGCCAGCTATAGAGGGACAGAAGAGAATAGCCAATGACCGCTTGCCAACTCATCCCTCTTAGGGGGGGGGGTGAGATGAGAAAGCCCTGGTGCAGCAGGACTTTATTATTTTTTATTTATTTATTTAGCATTTGTTTTCCAGGAAAGTCCAACTGGGTACCAATGCCCCCTCAGTTGAGGACCAAGGAGAAAATCTCCAAAATTAAAAACAGATAGACTTTCAACTACACAGTATAACATTCAGTTGGGTATGTACAGCAATAACTTGGTATATCAGTCAATTTGGAAAATACACCCCAAAAAATTACATTACATACAGTAATTACATGACATAAATACACAATATATGTTTATAGGTTCATAGGAGGTTACTAGGCTAATGGCCCTAGGGCCTTTACAAGCCTAGCCATGTAAAAAAAACAATGTACCCTAATTGACTATAGTTACTTGGTCGTTGTTAGCAGAGTGATTCTATAATCAGCACCTACTACCCCTGTCCAGAAGGGACATAGGTACTACCCCCAGGGTGAATTTACAGTCATCCATCCAGTTGTCTAGGTTGGACTTAAATAGAGTCATTTAATAAAGTCATGCTTCACATGAAGTGGGATCTTATTCCAGAGGAATGGCAACCTCTAGGAGAAATATATGTCTCTCCAACATGTTCTATTATGTCACAGGCTAGGTTGAGATCCCTGGAGTGAGTGACTCTTGTCTCCTTTGATTTGCAGACGTGCAGCATTTCCATTAGGGCAGAGTCAGAAACTACTCTGTAGGCCAGGCAAAGGCTGCATGTCAGCAGCCTGTAACACACAGAGTACAGTGACAGGGCTTTCAGTCTTTTCATGTAAGTCACATTTTGGAGGCCCTGGATTCTCTTGGTTAGAAACCTCTGTGGTCTCTGCAGTTGCTGCAGGTGTCTGGTTAGATACATATAGAAGGGAGCATTGTACTCAATTAGTGATCTGATAAGGGTTGAGTGCAACGGAGTTATAACCTCTTTAGTCTTTGATGCAACGCTTTTATTTATAAGATGTGCAATGTAGAAGGCTTTCCTTACCATTATGGACACATGGTGATCAAAGTTTAGATTGCTATCAACCTGTGTCCCCAAGTCTCTGGGGGATTTGCTCTGGAAGTCTCTGGATTTGATCTTATAGGGATGCTATCTATATCATAATAAGCAGCAAGGGCTATTTCTTTGCCACAGGCCATTTAATTTCACCTGGACTTCAGAAAAATAGATCCCAAACAGTAAAGGGCCCAGCACAAATCCTTGTGACATATGGGTTAATCCTCAGCTGAGAGAGTTTCTCAAGGATCCCTGAGTGGGGGAATTGTATCAAAGGCTTTGGCTAAATCAAGATAGATGGTATGTACTGCTTTGCATTCATTCAGGGCTTTGGTGACATTCTCAAAGAAGACCACTAAGTTTAATAAGCAAGATCTACCCCTGACGAAACCAAACTGGGTTGGGTCAAGAGTTTGAAGGTTGCCTGTGTCCTTGTTGATAAGGTCCATGATGATCCTTTCCATGGCCTTGCAGATAAGGCTGGTTATGCTAATGGGTCGATAGTTTCCAGGGTCAGTTGATGGACTCCCTTTGTGCTCCACTCTGCTGGAACAAAGCCAATGCTCAGGCTCTGGTGAAAGAGTGTGCCGAGTGGTTCCACTAGTTCTTGCTTTGGATTGTTTAGTAAGCAACCTGGGATGTTATCTGGTCCCACAGAGGCCGTGGTTTTAGCCTTGGAGAGCACTTGTATGACCTATTCTTTGGAGATACTTGGTAGAGAACTGTTGTCAAGAATGCTTTGGGGTATGGCTGCTGGTGAACACTAGGTATAGAACATTTGAGCCCTTTGGGGGGGCGTGTAGACCAACAGGTCTAGAGCATTTGAATTAATGTCCAGAAACCTCAAGTGATCATGTTTGTGCTTGTGTAAGTCTCCCAGTCAATACAAGGATAGTTGAAATCTACCATGACTAAGGTGTTTGGCTGTATACTGAGTGATTCTAGCAAGTCCAGGTAGGCTGTATGCTTCTTCTGGTTCAGGGTGGGGGACTTGTAGCTAGTGATGATGTGGTAGGGTGTTATGCATATAGTTATTTGGACCTGGAGTAGCTCAAAACAGTCGCACTGTTTTACCCGTCTCAAGGTGTATTTGGATTTAATGAAGATGAACACACCTATACTTTTGGTTCCTTCACACTCATTTTGAGGTCTGAACATGTGAAAGACGTTGTAGCCTTGTACAGCCGGGGTGCTCTCTGTGGCCTTGAACCAAGACTCAGTGACTGCACAAACGTCAGCATTTTCCAAGGTGAGGAGTGCTTCCAGAGAGTGCAGTTTATTGTTTAAGCTCCTAGCATTAAACAGCATGACCCTGAGTTAGTCTCTAGTGGATTTCTTTACATTGGAAGTTTTGTTGTTTTGCATTGCCTAAAAAAGGCACTACTGGGGAGGAAAGAGTCTTTGCCAGTATCCAAAAGCCTTAAGAAGACAGGTGAAGGCCATCTGCGGCAGGGCAGTACGGTCTGTTGGCCATGTCTTCCCAAGCTGTCAGATACTGGATTTCCCTGGAGTGACACCAGAAGCTAAGCCAGTTATTAAAAATAAATAATTTTTTTCTGTATTGTGGTATCACCCTAGGAGAAGATAGAATGTTGTGCAGAATTAGGGACATACCTGCCTGGGACATATAATCTGAGAGTTCAGTCGTCTCTCTTCATATAATCCAGAGAGGAACGTCTCAAGTCATTCATGCCAACATGTACTATGACAGAGTCCTAATGGTAATTGTTGCTGAGTGACTTCAGTGCGTGCGTGATCTGATGAGACCTGGCACCTGTCAAGCAGCTGACAGTGATCTTCTCCTTGTCCAACCTGGTGAAGGGGACTTCTGTATTTTTCACTACTGAGTTGCCTATGACTAGGACATTAGGTATTGAGGTGTTTTGCCTTAGGGGATTAATTGTTGCAACACTGATATGTGTGTTGTTATGTGGAGTGGTGGATTCTGTTCATGTACCAGAATGTGTAAGTTGTTTGCACTCAGGAGGTCTCTGGTCTTTTGGTAGGCTCTTAGTGAATACCTGTGTGTATGTGTAGGGTTATCATATTTGTTTGTATGAAAAAGAGGACGGAAAAATATGTGCTGCTACCAGCACATATTATTTTGTCCTGTTAGGGCTGAAGAGCCAAAAAAAAAAAAGGTCTTTATTCTAGTAGGACAAAAACTTTTTTTGCTCCCCTCTTAGGAAAAAAGGTCCGTGTTTGGGGATTTTTGACTGGCCCGTATGCCGGTATATGAGCCAATCAAAACCTCGCACAGCGGACCCTCTTCTGTTCAATGCGGAACATCAAGCAGTTCCGCATTGAACAGAGCTCCGCTTTTTGATTGGCTCGTATACCGGTATACAAGCCATTCAAAACCTCGCACAGTGGACCCTCTTCTGTTCAATGTGGAACATCAAGCAGTTCCGCATTGAACAGAGCTCTGTTTTTTGATTGGCTCGTATACTGATATGAGCCAATCAAAAAAAAAAACAAAGTGGAGGAAAGACTCCGAAATAGGCATGTCTGTTTTTTGAAAATTCTGCGATTTGTCCTGGTTTTAAAACCCAGACAAATCGCAGAATTTTCAAAAACCGCCCGGACTGGAGCCCAAAAAAGAGGACGTGTCCGGGGAAACCCGGACGTATGGTAACCTTATGTATGTCGGTTTATATGTCTTGGCCTTATCTTGTGTGCGTGGACAGGTGTGTGTGCTGACAACCTGTTTGATGTCTTATTTATTGTTACTTGAAAGGACTGATTCTAGTTTCATGTTAGAGTTACAGCTCTCACATACTGCATTTGTTTGCTTTAGGAACAAGTGGTTGTCAGTATACATGAGGCAGTTGCTACATTGCCTCAGGATGCCCTTGTCAATCAGGCTGGCTGGAGAAATGTTGGGAAACTGACTGCCCATAGTAGAAAGTAATTATTAATTATTAATTTGTGAGAGGACAAATTAGGTGAGCTATTGCTCTAGGATTAATAAGGGGACTTACTCTATAGAAGATCAGGGATGAAAAGTGGGGCGACGCTGCTCAGTGCACAGCTGCAGTGTCTGCAGAGCAGCATGGAATCTAAGAGGGTTTCAGTGACTGCTGTCATGTGAAAAAATAGGTTCTAGGCATTTGAGTCTATACAAGGCAGTGGTTGGGAGGGTAGCCTAATGGTTAAGGTGTTTGCCTTACAAACACAAGGTGCAGGGTTTGAGTCTCACAAGGGAAAATTGGCTAAGCTTAAAATGGCTCACAAGAGCAGTTAGCTTAGTACTAATCTATGAATCTATGAATCTAAACCCCGGTTGTGCTGTGTGCAGCTACACGCAAACATGAGGCTTATATATAGGCAAAATTAAACAGCTTTAAAGTAGTCTGCCAATAGGAAATCACACAATGATCCTTCCTCCAGCAATCCCCAGCTCAACCAAGGCTATATCCACACTCTTCTGCCATAAGGGTGCAGGGGAGCTCTTCATATTTAAAGATGGCTGGATATGTTCAAGTGTATGAAAAACAGGCCAGATTCAGCAGGTCTGGATCTAGTCTATGCTAACTAAGCAATATTTCAGTGCAAAACAAGTGCGGGTATTAAGCAGGTACAAACAGTAAAAAGAGTCAAAAAGGTACAAATTAATGCAGTAAAACAGTAAAATACAGATGAAAAGGTACAGATCAAACTCAAAATAAGCTTAATTTCTTGTTCTTAGCTTTGGATGGCTTGGATTCAAGCAGAAACACTCTGGACCACTGGCAAAGGACGCCGAACACAGAGCAACTACGGTTAATTGAGCTTAAACCAGAATTGAGATTGCAGAAATGCTGAATTATGTAAGACTACTGAGTGAATAAAAGTACAGTGGTGGGATGTGAAGGTTAGGTAATGAAATAAAAAGAAAGCCAGTGGTGTGGTAAGAGGGTTTTCGAGAGAGAGAGTAGAGGACTAGAGCTGTACAGCATCAGCAAGGAGTGTTATTAAAGGAAGCAACAGTGTTCGTGGGGAGAAATAATACAGGAGGGAAAAAAATACAGGTGATTCACTTCCTGTGTATCTATGCATACATAGAAGACCAGAAAAAGAATTCAGAATGAGAGTCTTTGAGTTTTAATGTAAATCAAAGGGTATAAATTGTTTGGACTAAACTAAAGTGGTGAGTGATATGAGTAGGGTAGATTAATTTATCCGGAGATAGGCAAGAGTGAAGCCAGCCGCCAGGTCTGTGTTAGATATATTTTTAGTTTGGATTTAAAGGTTGTTGAGTTTTTGATTTGTCAGAGTAGATGGGAAAGACTGATCAACTTTTTAAAGATGCATATGGAATACAGACGGTTACCTATGCCATAATTAGATTTGAATATGCAAGTACTGTTTTTTTTTTCTGAGGGGTAGAGTTCTATTAGGAGAACACTGTTGGATGATGTGATTTAAGTTTTTTGTTTTCCTGGTGAGCGTACCAGCTTGTGGATTGTTAATAGCTGCCCGTGTGTGTGTGTGTGTGTGTGTGTGTGTGTACCAGCTTGTGGATTATTAATAGCTGCCTGTGTGTGAGTGTGTGTACCAGCTTGTGGATTGTTAATAGCTGTGTGTGTGTGTGTGTGTGTGTGTGTGTGTGTGTGTGTGTGTGTGTGTGTGTGTGTGTGTGTGTGTGTGTGTGTGTGTGTGTGTGTGTGTGTGTTAATAGCTGCCTGTGTGTGAGTGTGTGTAGCAGCTTGTGGATTGTTAATAGCTGCCTGTGTGTGAGTGTGTGTACCAGCTTGTGGATTGTTAATAGCTGTGTGTGTGTGTGTGTGTGTGTGTGTGTGTGTGTGTGTGTGTGTGTGTGTGTGTGTGTGTGTGTGTGTGTGTGTGTGTGTGTGTGTGTGTGTGTGTGTGTGTGTGTGTGTGTGTGTGTGTGTGTGTGTGTGTGTGTGTGTGTGTGTGTGTGTTAATAGCTGCCTGTGTGTGAGTGTGTGTACCAGCTTGTGGATTGTTAATAGCTGCCTGTGTGAGAGTGTGTGTAACAGCTTTTGGATTGTTAATAGCTGCCTGTGTGTGAGTGTACGTATCAGCTTGTGGATTGTTAATAGCTGAAGGTGTGTGAGTGTGTGTACCAGCTTGTGGATTGTTAATAGCTGCCTGTGTGTGAGTGTGTGTGAAGAAATTCTAGCTATTGTAGTTGTATTAGAGCATTACATTGATGATCCCTGTATGGCTGATTTGTAGCAAACTTGCCGATTTTGTTATAACACTGCTCTAGCTTTATAGACTGAGTAGAACTGAGGTTGTAAACAGCAGGCAGGCACAGAGTAAACTTTGTAGAAGATAGTCTGTTGCAGTACTTTTCCTTGCCTTATCTGCGAAGAACAGTTTAATTCTAAATAGTGACCCTAGTTCCTGATGGGTTCTCTCGAAGGCTTGAAGGATGTGTTGATCAAATGTTAGGTGTTCATCTATAATGATGCCAAGTAGTTTGATGTAAGGGACTGGTTCTGTTTTAGTGTTGGTTTTGGATATTATTGAGAAAATATATTTTGGTAGGCAAATTATTTAGGGGTGAATAACATTAATTTAGTTTCTTTGGATTTAGGAGGAGGTTACAGTTATCTAGCCACGGTTCTATGGATAAGGATTTGTGGGTAACTTCTTGGGCAGAGGGTATTTTTTTTGCGAAACAGGTTAGGGTGGAATCATCCGCATTTTGTGTGAATATAGTGAGGCAGGTGGTTTTGTGCAGGTCATTCATAAAAAGTTTGAATATTAAGGGGCCTCGTGTAGAGCCTTGAGGGATAGCAGTGGAGATGGGTAAGAAAGAGGAATATTCTTGTTGACATTCTATGGCCTGTTGTCTGTTAGATAAATAGCTGTGGAACCAAATGAATGCCGGATGAGTTAAATCTAAAGAGAAGCAGTTGATGAATATTTTGGGGAGAGAGACGGCATCAAAAGCCTTAGACAGTCTACAAATGGGTCTCTTCTAAATTTGGATTTCTTAAGGTTGAGACCATAAGATCGAAGTTTTGAAACTTCAAACCAATTAAAAGGAGATCACTGTACAGCACAGAACAGTATATTTACCAGTTTCCTTAATGTAGTGCAATGTCAGAGCTGGTATATTTAATTAGTAGGAGGGGTGCAGGGGGGCTTGCCCCCCTGCAAAACCATAAAAAAAGATTTTTTTAATTTAAATTTTTTTTTTATTAAATTTCAAAATTTCAAAACTTCGATCTCATGGTCTTAACCATAAAAAAATTGACATTTTTAAAGTTCGAAATTTAGAAGCAGACCCCTAGAAACATAGTGGAAACCAGGTGCCCTGAATTTCTATGTTGGCTGGCTATTTTAGTGAATTTTAACAAGTCTGAAATAGTACTTTAGTTAGGATGAAAACCATGCTGAGTTGGAGAGAATAAATTATTTTCAGAGACATTTGTTATGGCCTGTTTATGGATATATATTTTTCTAAAATTTTTGAACGTGGTGATAGTATTACTATAGGTCTATAGTTTGCTAGGTCATTTGTGCAGGGATATGACAAAGCATTTTTCCGTAATTCTGGGACATAGTTTTCAATAAGTGAGTGGCTAACGGGTATGGAGATAGGATAACTAGGAAGAGCATCAACTGCAATCCTAATATATTATCTGGAGAGATAGTCTGGGTCTGTGGTTGTAGGTTTTAAATTGGTTAGATGATTTTAACCACAGAGAATGGAAGCAGTCTGAGCGAAAAAGCTGGTGGATGGGCATTGTATTAGGATACAGTTTGGTGCGATTTTTTTTTAAGGAGTGATGGTAATGACCGGATAAAATTTTGGTTGAACAGTGAGGTTATGGCCTCCTTGGACTGTGGCATGGTTATGGATGATTTTAATTGTGTTTAAAAGACTATTTATTGAAGACCAGATGATTTTATGGTGTCTTCTGATGTGGTATAGAATTTTTTTAACTTTTTAGTAAGATTTTTAGCTATGTTTCTCAGATGTCTGAATTGTTGTAGGTTATTTGATGTTCTATTAAGTATTCACATTTTCCCACTGTGTCCCTTGTTTTTATGACTGTCTTTGTGTTTTTACTTAACCATGGGGATGGCTTGGCTTTTACTCACTTGATTTTGATATGAACATAGTAGTTTAAGACATTTAAGAAGGTGGTGTTGAATTGGTGGACAGTGTCACTCAGTAGGAGATTTTTAATATGTTCCAGTTATAAGAGTGTAGGGTATTAGTGAAGGTTTCACAGTGGACATTGGGTGGTTTTGGGTATTGTTATAGTGTTGTTGGTCAGGGATTTGTTTGCAATATCTGATTACAAAGGTAGGAAGATGGTCACTAAACATGTTTTGTAAAGTATTGTGGGATGGTATGCTCTTTGGTTATGTGAGGACCCAGACTAGATCAGACTCATTAACTGTTATTTTATACCTTGTTAGGGTACTGATGAGTTGTGTGACTTTATATAACTGTATTGTACTTAAGGTACTATCTGCAGTTAGCATTAGCCAGTCAATATTTATACCCCCTAATGTGATTGTCTTTTGCAGTAAGTATATGATGGGATAACCAGCTCAGGATAGTTTCCAGTATTGTGATGTTATTACCAGGTGAAATGTATAATATACAGTGCTTAAGTAAAATGTCCTCTTCCTATCCCTGTATTCTGTCTCATACAGGCTTTTGAGGAGAGATCTATGCTTGACATGGCAGGGCATTGTCAGAACCCACTCTGATGGACCTCTTGCATATCCACAAAAAAACAGCACCAGAATTGCCTGTTCTAAATACTTAAACCTTGCCTGTGATATAAATAAGACCTGCTGGAGAGACAGGTATGTATACTAGAGATTACCCAGTCTCTGGAACAGGCTCCCCATCCATGTGAAGCAGAGTTCCTCCCTAACCCAATTCAAGTGCAACCTGGACAATTGGATGGGGAACAGGAAATTCATCCCTAGTTTGGCACCTATGTCTCTAATGGACATAGGCAACCTCTAAATGGTTCATCTCCAAGGCCCTAGCTTGTAAATGGTTCATCTCCCAAGCCCCTGCTTACACTTATCAGGGGTATCAGAACTTGTCAGAGATTTGGGATGCATGGCTAAGCTTAAAAAGGCCCTTGTGTTAATTAGCCTAGTAAAAACCTATTGTCACTCTCCTACTTTGGACACAATAGAAGAGTCTTTGTGGGTTCTGTTCAAGCAGCTTTATTGTATACAAACACATCACAATAGAAGTTTACTGAATTTAACTTAAGTAACTTATACAGACTAACTACTGCGATCATACATGTTCACTGTCTGGCTGCACTCTTAAAATGGCACTGGGAAGAACACGTGCATGATATTTATATGTGCACACACACTACTTGACATACTTCTTAAAAACACAGCACTTACACTCTGATCTACATCCTCCTTCTTTGAAAAATAGATCATGCAACATTATCTATTTGGCATGCAGATATCACAGATAATTCTTTGTCGTGCATTTTACAAGACTATGTACATATATACACAGTTAAGTCCATGTTGCTGCATATTTCACGCTGGGCCTGGATATTCAACCATATCGTGTAACATAAAACTGGGAATTGGGTTTAGCAACAGGAGCTGTTTCTACATGCTGTTCCACCTCGGAAGTACTTGGAACATCTTCAGGAATGGAATCAGAGGTTGGAACACACTCTGGGATGGGAAGAACATTTGGTTTGCTGTGAGATCTAGAGTCTGTATCACAGGAACAATGCTGTGATGTTAATTCTGGTACAGGAAGAAGATATCTGCTGTTTCCCCTGTACTCCACATCCTCAGGTTCTACAAGGTAGGATCTCGGCTCGGCACATATACCTGTAACTTGACCGATCCAGTCAAAACCTTTCACCATTTGTATGCTGTCTCTTCTTCCCTCAACGGATGAAGAAATCTCAATTTGTCATAACTGGACTTCTGGATAGAACGCTTCTTGAATAATTGAGCCTTAATGGTTTTACTGTTCTTAGCTTTAGGCCTCAATAAGCTGGAACTAATAGGTAGCTTTGTTCTGGGTTGCCTGGATTGAAGTCTTTGAGCAGGTGAGCCAAGGTCATGGGGTATGTTTCTGAGATTAAGTAAATTCAAAAAGACATTGGTATCATCACGCTTTGACCTTTTAAGTAATTGCTTTGCACCCCTGCACTGCACGTTCAGCTAGTCCATTTGACTGCGGATATTCAGGACTGCTAGTAACATGTATGAAGTCCCATTCTCTTGCAAATTTCTGAAATAACTGACTAGTAAATTGAGAACCATTGTCAGAAATAACTTTGTGTGGACTAAATGGACTGAGAAATGACATTTCAACTTAGTAATAACAGTAGTTGATGTTAGGTTAGGCAGTAGATCAATCTCAAACCAGTTTGAATAAGAGTCTACCAGTACTAAGTAGTGCTGATTGTTCCACTCAAACATATCACTGGCTACTGTTGACCAAGGTAGTTCAGGAACTGGACTTAGCTGAAGTGGTTCTCTTTGCAAATGTGGTCTAGTACTATTGCATACTGAACAAGAAGAAAGTACTTTATTAATGTCTTTCAGTAATGAAGGCCAAAATACTAATTCTCTCACTCTTCTCTTAGCGGATGCAGAACCTGGGTGGCCACGATGTAAAATCTGGATATATTCTTGTTGTAAGGAAGCAGGAACAACAATTTTAGGACCTTTGAAAATAATGCCATCTTCCATCAACATTTCATCGCTGTAAGGAAAATAGGTTTGCACTTCAGGTGGTAGACTAGATTGATTAATGCAGTGATTGAGCTTTTGCAAAACTGAATCAGTCTTTGTGTGATCTCTTAACTCATCAGGCCTAGTGGTAGAAAAGTTATGCACTGCCATCACATCAAAGTCAAAATTCTCTGCGTCAAGCTGTTCCATCATATTTCTGGGTGATCTGGAAAAGGTATCAGTCAGACAGATTAGTTTGCCTTTAGTATAGACCATTTTGAAGTTGTACTTTTGCAATTTGAGCATCATTCTTTGTAGTCTTGCTGGTGTGGAATGCATAGGCTTCTTTAGAATAGTAACTAGAGGTTGGTGATCAGTCTCATTCTGAATAGCTCACCCATAAATATAATCATGAATCCTGGAACATGCAAATACTATTGCTAAAAGTTCTTTCTCAATCTGAGCATACTGAATCTCAGTTTGGGTAAGTGTTCTAGATGCATAGGCTACTGCTCTACCCTCTTGAAGTATAACTGTGACTAGACCAAATTTTGAAGAATCACAGAAAGAGTAACTGTTTTTTTCACATCATAGTATCTTAATGTAGGTGGGGTGGCAATTTTCTGCTTAAGGATTTCAAATGCCTTCTGGTGCTGTTCTAACCATAGCCATGCAACATTTTTGCCCATCAGCTCTCTTAAAGGTGCTGTCAACTCACTGAAGTCTGGTATAAACTTGCCCAAATAGTCAACCACACCTAGGAAACGCTGTAGAGCTTGAATATTGTCTGGCACTGACATCTCAAGAATAGCTGCCTGCTTGGTCGGGTCTGGTCTCAAGTCAGTACTGGTAAATAAATGACCTACATATGTAACTTCTGGTAATCTGAATTTGCACTTCAGAGGCTTGAGCTTCAAGTTTACTTCACATGCTCTGTCTAGAACTCTCTTTAGGTTTCTGTTATCCTCTGCTTCACCATTGCCTCCAACCAATAAATCATCTACCATTATGGCACAAGGATAACCTGAAAAAATATGCCCCATTGCATGCTGGAAGACTTCACTTGCAGAATTTATTCCAAATGGCATCCTTAGGAATCTGTATCTGCCAAATGGGGTACCAAAAGTGGTTAGTAATGAGGATTTGCGATCAAGCATCACTTGCCAAAATGAACTTTTTGCATCCAAGACAGAAAAAACTGTGGTATTCGGTATTAGGGCTGCTACCTCTTTGACTGTGCACATTGGATGATATGGTTTCTTCAATGCTTTGTTCAAATCTCTTGGGTCAATACATATTCTGATTTTGTCTGAGCCCTTTTTGCTAGCTGCTACCATAGACAACAGCCATTCAGTTGGTTCTGTAACTGGACAAATTACACCCTGCTGCACCATTTTATCCAGCTGAGTCTTAACTTTATCCCGCTTAGCTATCGGAAGTCTTCTTGCTAATCGGACTACTGGAGTGACCTCTGGGTCTAACTTCATGAAATACACAACTGGAAGTTTGTTCAACTTGTCATCGAAAACATCAACATACTCTGAGAAAATGGTTTCAGAAAAATTGGAACTAGGAGATGCACTTATGTGATGAACATCTTTGGTAAAAGAAAGCAGATTCATTCTCAGACCATTTTTGAGACCCAATAAATAAATCTAATATGATTTATGCTTTATTATTGGAAGTTACTATAGCATGCTAGCATTATGTCTGCACCAAGTTGTTTTTAGTATAATAGTATGTATGGTCTATTTGCATAGCTGCACCTTGTTCACTAATGTTATTCATGTAATTGTGTTGTGTGTAGACAGCTCATACTAGTGTCTAATAATTTCTATATAATTGTGCTGTTACTGGTGGATAGAATCACATTAGAGACCCAGGACAGAGTGCTGCTCGCTATATTTTTATCTGTGACTGTATAACTGTCTGAGGTTTCTTCTAACAGATGTTTTTCCAGTTGGCTCAGTATCTGCATATACTAATAGTTACAGTAGCTATTTGCTCAGTGTGTTTTTTGTAATCTTTATATCTTTACCATCTCAAAGTGCTGACTCCTCTCTGTGCTCTTCTTTTCTAGACCTAACACCACTCTAAGTATTCAACTGCGGTACCACCTTTATCATTCTTATAAGAAAAGTGCAGTCCGGGTCTGAACTGTCTGCAAACAGCTAAGTTAACTTCGAGTATGTGTCTACCTGTTTGAGCCAATATTCATTTTCACCTGGAGAGCACTCTGCTTTGGCTTGTAAGCAGCCCCCCCCCCCACACACACACACATACACACTCATCTTCCACTTTCTCTCTTATTCCCTTCTGTTAGCAAATAGTATCCATAACTGATCAATACTGTGTATTTGTTAATTTAAACTGAGACCACAGTAGCCTACTGTTACAAGGTTATCTTGTTTTCCACCTGAGAAATGGTTAAGAGATGACTTACAGTTTCAGAGCAGTCCTTGGTCAATTCTGATTATTTCTTAAACGCAAACTTGTCTTTGCTTTGGCTCATTAGCAGCAGTACAAAAGAACTGCCTGCTCACACCCTTGTTCTCCCCCTCCCCCTTCCCTGTTTATTACCTTACGCCAATCCCAAAGTTAATAAATATTATACCATGATCCCCCCAAAACGTGCACGCTGATTGGCCAGCGTGCCCGTTGTAAATCGAGTTATACTAATAGAAAAAGGTCCGGTCGCCCGGACTTTTTTCCATTAGTATAACTCGTTTTTTTTAAACACTGTCTCGCTATGTTAAATGGGTTTAACATAGTGAGACAGCTTTAAAATAAGCAACGGAGATCTCCGTTGCTTATTTTAAGTCTCGCTATGTTAAACCCATTTAACATAGCGAGGCAGTGTTTAACGAGAAAGCAAGATCTCCGTTGCTTTTTGTCTCGCTATGTTAAATGAGTTTAACATGCGAGACAGTTTAAAATAAGCAACGGAGATGTCCGTTGCTTATTTTAAACTGTCTCGCTATGTTAAACTCATTTAACATAGCGAGACATAAAAAGCAACGAGATCTTGCTTTCTCCGTTGCTTTGCTCAACTCTGATGTACTGCGCAGCGCAGTACATCAGAACTGCGGATGCCAGACATCTGCGGAAGGGCAGTAAACAGGCATTATACTATGCCATTATTTAAGAAAAGTAACAGTTTCTTTTCTTAAATAATGTCATGGTATAATAGCAATAACTCACTTCTGGGTGTGGGTAATGCTAAATTTACCCACGGCTGGCTTTTTGGTCCTCGGGCCGCCCTCGGGACCAAACCACGCCAACCGTGGGTAAATTTAGCATTACCCACACCCAGGCGTGGGTTATTGCTATATTATCTGTGGCAGGCACCATTTTTAAAACTACAACCACCCTTTGTCACTATCATATGTTCATTTATCAGTTTACTCTGTTACCTGGTTGTTTCCAGCCCCCTCATAAGAGCAACTAACAGGGTCTCTACCCACTTCGCTCCCCACCCTGCCCCCTATTACCTCCTGCCCCCAGTGGTCCTACCTTTATTACACTCACAAACCCCTCCCATCTTTCCAATAGCCAACCACAGCGCTAACCCAACACTACCTCCTCCCTTTTGCCACTACTATCACACCTCCTCAACTAACATGTACAAGCATACCTTACCTATGCTCACTGCATGCACTCTCCTTGCATATCTTACATCCTACCAAAGCTCCATCATCCCCCCACTCAACCACTACCACTGTACTACTACTCACACCACCACTCATGTCTCACCCTCACTCAGCTCCCCTCCCACCATCTCAAGAACCATCCCAATGCACTGCCCGCATATTCTACCAACTATATTACTCAAACATAAAGCATCCCTACAACTTAACATAGTAACCCTCCCACCATACCTATTACCCACAGAGCACAATCATAAAGTTTCCCTAATAAACAAACACATTCAAAAACTGAGAAAACTAATAACCTCATGCATATCAAAACTAGCCCTAAGTGGAGACATCCACCTCAACCCTGGCCCTACCATCTCCAACCCCAATCCTCATAATCAGACTAGAAACCACAACATCTCCCATATCACAGCCAATAGAAAGCCATGTGACTTCCTTCTACTAAGCCTAAATATTAGAAGTATATCCAACAAAGTCCATGAACTCCATGCCACCATAGACTTGTACTCCCCAGATATAGTCATCCTGACAGAAACCTGGCTAAAACCTCACATTCCCAGTGAGCAAATACTCCCTACCAGGTACGGCATACTAAGAGCAGACCAGCTAAACAAGAAAGGAGGCGGTGTAGCTATAATATTTAAACAGCATCTAAACATCCAGATCTTAAAATCATCAGCTCATCAAATAGGCAATGAAGAAATAATATATACCAACCTCAAAATAAACCAAAACAAAACCATCAGCATAATTGGATGCTACTTCCCACCTGGCCAGAACATCCCTCCACTAGAAAACCTCCTCAGCTGGTCTACCCACCATCTCCCCCAAGAAACTATAATTTTAGGTGATTTCAATATTGACTGGCAATTCCTGTTCTGGCAACAATCCAACCCATCATAAAAACCTTCATGACTTCACCCAACTAGTCCAGTCACCAACCAGGATAAATAAAAACTCCAGCAAGCACACTACCCTGGATTGGATACTAGTCAGTAAGAGGCCCCAGTCATATATAACAAGCTGCTTATCAGATAGCCTCAGTGATCACTCCCCAACATTCCTACTCAAAAAATAACTATACCAAGCTAAACCTGTCATCTACCATCAAATACGTAAAAAACTAAACTTTAACCCACTCACATTCATCTCATCCCTCAAAGAATGTAACTGGCATCCCCTAAAGAAACTTAGTCTTGATGACGCAGTTGAATTTTTTTAATACTACCTTCCTGAGCATCCTTAATTACATGCCCCCATAAGACTTTCCAGAACAAAAATCACAACCCTCCCCATGGCTACAGAAAACCACTAAGTCAGAAATGAAAAACAGGGATAAAGCCTGGGAGCACTGGCGCAAAACCAAAACCCCCTCAACTAGACAGAAATTCCTAGAACTACGCAATAGAGTTAAAAAGCTAATAAAACAGGACAAATTCCAATACTACCAGTCTGCCCTAGACTCCTCCCAACACAGCCGCAAACAATTCTGGTCCTCCATAAACTCCATCCTCCACCCAGGTAAAGTCAGTACCCCTCCTCCTAACATCCCTCACTCCTCCGAAAATATTGCTACTTCATTCAACACACATTTCACACAAACCATACTATCACTAGCTAAACAACACAACCCCCCTCCTCTCCAACCTACACCTTCAACTAGTAATCTCCCCACTGCCTTCTCTTTTTCTCCTGTACCTACCTCCAACATAAAAAAACTCAACTAAACTTAAGCCCACCAAATTAGCAGCAGACAACCTCCCAAGTGAATACCTACAAATCACAGCTGATGCTCTGGCCTACCAAGTATCCATCTTGATTAACCGATCTCTGTTAGAAAGTTACGTTCCCACACTGTGGAAAGTATCACATATAATTCCCCTCCACAAAGGTGGCCCCTCCACAGAACTAACCAATTACCACCCCATAGCTATTCTCTCTCCACTCTCCAAAATACTAGAGAGATGCATACATTCTCAGGTCTCAGACTACCTCCTTACTAACAACCTCCTTTCCAATACTCAGCATGGTTTCCGGCCAAACCATAGCACCACCACTGCCTTACTCTCCTTTACTAACACTATCCTTCAGCATAAAAACAATGGCTATCTCTCCTCTGCTACTTTCCTAGACCTATCTAAAGCATTTGACATGGTCCCACACAAATAACTCATCTCTGTCCTCAATAGCCTATCCTTTTCTCAATCAGTCACCAACTGGTTTCAGAGTTACCTGTCTGACTGCCAACAATCCATTGTAAGGCAGAATGACATATCTCCCCAACTACCTGTCTCCATAGGGTTTACCCAAGGATCCATCCTTGGACCCCTACTCTTCTCTGTTTTCACCAATAATCTAGTCTCTGCCACCAAACATGGCACACTCATACAATATGCAGATGACTCAACCATCATCTGCTCAGCCCAGTCCCTACCCAAACTGCAAAAAGTTACACAGGAAGCATTTTCCTCTGTTGAAACTTGGTTATCCGATGCCCAATTAATACTCAACCCAAACAAAACTAAACTACTCATCTTCCAACCCACCAAACATACTCAAAACAACTCTCACTTTAACATCACAGCAAAAGACAGCACCGCTATATACCCAACTGAACACACCAAATTGCTAGGAGTGGAAATAGACAATAAACTAAAATTTGACATTCACATATCCATGACCATAAAAAAAGTCCACAAAAAACTAGGAGCATTATACAGAAATAAGTAACTTCTCACCAAAGCAACAAAGATTTCAATAGCAAATTCTCACCTTATCTCCACCCTACTTTATGCCTCTCCAATATATATCAACCTAAGGCAATGCGATCTAAACAAGCTAGAGACCTGCTACAACAAAATTGCTAAATTCACCACAGGGGCATCCTATCGTAGTCACCACTCTCTCACTTGCTGAACTGGGCTGGCTTGAACTCCCTCACCTCCTTCAATGGTATCAACTATCACTCGCCCACAAACTAGTAAACCATCCACTAAATGTCCATTCCCTTCAGAATCTACTCCAACCCTATCGCACCACCAGACCACTAAGATCCAGCAACAAAAATCACTTGCAGATCACTAAAGCCAATAACTCTGCTGGTGAAGCACTATTCTCTTGCGCCATAGCCAAATTATGGAACTCCCTCCCACCCACAGTTACCTCCGTACCATCATGCACCCACTTCAAAACTTTACTAAAAGCGCACCTAAAACATGCTGGCTATGCCCTTGCAACTCCCACTCTAATATCACCCACCCCATCCAACCACTTTCCATTCTTTCCACCCCACTAACTACCTTGATTATAGCAAGCTCGGATGCTCATAAGCCTAGTACTTATTATACAGCAGGAACTTCTTATTGTAACATTTGTTAATGTCTGTTATGTACTTCGCAGATAAAGATTCTAGTTGTCTACTGATGTACTGTGTTCTTCATCTGTAAATATGTTTGTAATTAACTGCTATGTTAAATTGCTAATCGCTGTAATCCAATGTAACTACTGTCTGTTTATTTTAACTGTGGAGCTTTTCTCCCCGGGCCTCTGCTGAAAATGGACCTACGTCCAATTGGACATACCCAGTCAACAAATGTAAATAAATAAATAAATAAAGACTGTACTGGTTTTCAGACTACACAGAATAACAAGTTGTAACAGCTTTTGGCCAAACAACATGAAAATATCACTGAGCCTTCGGTTTGGATTTCTTCACCTCCGTAAGCAACATTAGTTCTCACTTTAGCAAATGTGTTGGCTGATGTAACATTACGTTTTGAACCAGCATATACCTTAAGCTCTGTGAATTTACCATTCATCCAGACTGTACAAAACACTTCGCTCTTTGCCAATAAATTCACTGCATCAAATCTTTAACCAACTACTGATACACAATCGACATAGAAAGCTGTCTGCTTCAGCTCTACTTGATCAGTTTGCTTTTTTGTGTGACCTTTCTTTATAACTGTGTGATGTTTACTTGATTTGCAAAACTTTTGAAAATGGTTCCATTTTTTATACTCGTGATATTGCTGACCAAATGCTAAGCACTTCTCTCTTTTAGACTCATGATTTGCACCACAATTGCAGCAGCTAACAGTAAAGCTAGACTTGGGATTTGCTGATTCATGCTTGTACTGCACATAAGATGCTCCTTTAACTGAATTAGTCTTAGTACTTGATGGAAAGCTACATGGTTTCCCTTGTGAGCCAGTATCGGCTGTGGCTGCCAAGTGCTTAGGCCTACTTCTGCTAGCCACGTGTTGCATACTGTCTACATTTGCTCTGGAGCCTGCTGAAACCATGCTGTTGTCATTTGCAAGCATACTTGTGTGTTTTTCTGTCACTTCATGCATTTGACAAATCTCTATGGCTTTACTCAACGTTAAAGCACTGTCACGAAGCAAGATCTTTCTCACAGCAGCACTATTGATGCCACACACAAGCCTGTCCTTTATTAACTCATCTTTTAAGTCATCAAACCAACATGTTTTAGCTTTGTTTCTCAGGTCAGTTATAAAAGATGCAAATGTTTCCCTGGTTTCTGATCTCTCATGTAAAACAAATGCCTCTCTAATGTAATATTTGTATGGGGGTTACACATTTCTCTGAACTTGTGATTCAAACACTAGGGGTCTTCCTTTGATTCAGCCTGTACAACAATATGATGATTTTCATCGTCTCCCTCATATATTGCTGGTGCTTACACAAATTAACTTTCTCTTTCGATGGCCTTTGACCCAAAAGCCTTGGTGGGTGTATCTTTATCAGAATAAGCTGCTTGTATTAAACATGTCGCACTCTTGCTCAAATATTCTCCAGTTCTCTGCAATATTCTAATCAAATACAAGTGGTAAGGGCTTTCGAAATCTAAATGCCTTATTAACATATATTATTGAAGGATTTTGCAAATAAGCATGAACACATACACATATGCTAGAAATTTATGCTAGTATTTGTAACTTTATGCTTCTGAAATTATGCTGTTGGGCTTTTCAAAATTATGCTATTGGGCATACTCGAATTACTTTAGAATAACTGAACTTTGTGAAATAAGTCTCTAGGGCACTGTAATACTCTTGAAATTATTGTCTTGCAAAACTAATTTATCATCATTTTAAGAAACATTTCAAATACCTGCATGATGTGAATGAACTGGGCTAGAGAAGCTCAGAGTCAATAGCATTTCGAAGTAATTGCACTTTGAGAATAAACTGTACACAGCACACCGAAATTTCCCCAAAATGGCGGTACCTTGATAGGCAACTCTTTACAGTGCAAGAAACACTCTGTAATGGCAGCACTTTGCGAATACACACACCAAGCACAAGAAACTTTTCAGAATGGCTATACTTTGACTGTACTTCATGAAACAGTTGCGCTTTGCACACAAATAAAGTCTTTGGAATATATACACAGTAATAAGCACACATTGTCAGCACTTTAACACACTTTGAGATACTTTGAATAACTCTAGTTATGCCTTTGATACAATACAAAACCATACTTATGCCAAAACTACAGCACTTTGCCAAAAAAAATGCAGTCGCCTTGCTTTATTTACACTTAAGTGCTTTTTTTGCCTTTATTATATTCGCTTTGCTCATTTAATCTCTTGTCACGCCTGCTGTACTTTTTTGTGCTCGTTTTATTCTAAACATAGTCGTTTTGACTTAAACACGCTCGTTTAGCTTTTCTGATAATCATTTTGTCAAATATCTTTATTTTAAACATTTCCCTTAGTTAATAAATCTCTTGTGTTTCGCACTTGTTTAATAATGCGGTTTGTGCCCTTGTAATGCTCCGTTTTATCTTTTTTATAAAATAAGCAGTTTGTGCAAATTCTCATTCCCTTTGATTCTTCTCTGGCTCTTTTTGTGCTCGTTTCTCTTAGTTTTACCTTCAGCATCATCTCTGCACCTCATGGCTCTGAATATTATTCTCTGCAATCCCGGTTCTGACACCATGTCGCTCTCTTACTTTGGACACAATAGAAGAGTCTTCGTGGGTTCTGTTCCAGCAGCTTTATTTTATACAAACACATCATGATAGAAGTTTGCTGACTTTAATGTAAGTAACTTATATACAAACTAACTACTGCGATCATACATGTTCACTCTCTGGCTACACTCTTAAAATGGCACTGGGAAGGACACGTGCATGATATTTATATGTGCACACATGTTACTTGACATACTTCTTAAAAACAAAGCATTTACACTCTGAGCTACACCTATGAACCTATATAACAACAACTATGAACTTTTGGCAATTGATTTTTAGTGCTGTGGTAATTCATTCTGCATTTTTAAATAATGGGGGATTAAAGTGGGCTGATGAAATTTGTAGGGTATTTTTGTAAATTATTGCAACTCCACCTGCATTTTTCTTTCTATGATCTGACTGAGGGATGTTGTAACCTGGTGGTAAGATTTGTTCATCCTTTACAGTTGGTTTTAACAAGGTTTCTGTGGCTACTAGGATATCAAGGGATTGCATAAATATCCACTCATAGTAGTATAAAAGAGGCTACTAGACTAGTGGGACTAACCCTGTCAGCAAAAGATAGACAGATAGCTAGATAGATAGATAGATAGATAGATAGATAGATAGATAGATAGATAGATAGATAGATAAAATGTACTTCAGGGAGTTTGTAGCAATTACTTTGCATGCTGATGAGATAGAATTTTAGGCTGCTGTTTGTTCTAGGATTATATTCAAGTGAGATGTTATTATGAGCGGTTAGAAAACCGCAAAATTCAAAACCTCAAATACTGGAGGTTTTGAATTTCACGGTACTATTTTACATACACACACACACACACACACACACACACACACACACACACACACACACACACACACACACACCATCCACCACACAAGCACACACAATGTGTCTACTACATGAAAGCAGGGGGGCAAGTCCCCCTGCACCTCCCATGCCTCCCCTACTTAAATATTTTCACTCCGCGGTCACATTACTTACAAACACACACAAAACACCACCACACAAGCTGCATTCCCCTCGCACACATCACAGCAACAGAACGCACTGACACACACCACAGCCCCTACCCAAACCCCTTAACACACACACACACACACACACACACACACACACACACACACACTTACCTGAAGGTTTTGAATTTTACGCTTCTAAACTTTCGCTGTTCTGTGGATTTGGCTTCTTGAGCTCCAGATACTGAAAATCGAGATTTCAGTATTTCGAGCTTCTGAAGGGAACCCATATATATATATATATATATATATATATATATATATATATATATATATATATATATATATATATATTTAACTTTTTGGGATATTTGTGTTTTGGTATGTGTAGCTGTTTTTAAAGAAATCAAGATGAGAGGAGTTACAAAGAGCTGATGATATACTGAAGGAATGAATGTGAGTATAGTGGGTACTGGTATGATTCTTGGCAGAATATAAAAAGCAAGAATGTAGATTTATGTGAGAGTATTGGAAATTTTGTGAGGACTAGGAAGTGTTGGGGTGTCATGGTAGGGGGTGATACTTAAAGAAAAGGGTAGTAATGTGGATAGTGAGTTTTCTGGGAAGAGAATGGCTGAGGTATTGATGGTGAGATGACTTGAGGACTGCAATGAGATAAGAAGAGTGTGTGTGGGGGGTCAAATTTCTAAGAAGTTTTAGCTGGATAATAATACTACTTGGTGTATAAGGGGGTTGGTTATAGAAATGGATGTCTGGAAGACAAAAAGAATTATGGGAATCAGAAGGGTTCAAGTCTCCTCCCATAAGCGGTGCTTAGAATCGCTACATTGGGGCAGTAAGCAAGTGGGGCTGTCCTGCACTAACACTTTCCACAGGATAGAATGGCAACCCCTGTGCCTCAAAGACTCAGCAGGACAGCATGTACTCCAAAATAATCCACCAGGATAGTCAGCAATCTGGTAAGTACATGCACACTATGCCAACAGTGGAACACTTTTACTATAGCTAATCTGTTAAGGTAAAGAGAGTATAACAGGAGGAAAACAAAATTCCAACATTTATATTCATGTTAAGTTTTTGGCATGC
This sequence comes from Protopterus annectens, assembly GCF_019279795.1. NCBI lineage: Eukaryota > Metazoa > Chordata > Ceratodontiformes > Protopteridae > Protopterus > Protopterus annectens. The sequence goes on from NC_056736.1 coordinate 709,388,360, forward strand.
CAAGCAGTGCATGTTCACTGTAGTCAGGCCGAATGGGACCACAAACTGGTACACCAGTACTGGAAATGTTGCTGCACTAGTGTCCTGACCAGTTGTCAGAAGGTGAGGAACTATAAGACATGCAAAAATACTCAGAGACCACACAGGATGACTTTGCATTGGAGCCAGTCTGTAATCTCCTGACCTGAAAATTAAGTGACTGCAGCTGGCCATGGGCTTGCTCTGGGAAGAGTAATCTTGACCTTCAAGTCAGTGGTGTGAAAAGGGCCCCATTAAATCTAATTCATGGACACAGTATCACAGGAAAACATATATATTTATAAATACGCACACACCCACCTACACATACACGTATATAGGTAGATAGATATCTATATCTGTATCTATTTAGATATGTAGATATATATAAATACATACATATATATATATATGTATATATAGATATATATATATATATATATATATATATATATATATATATATATATATATATATATATATATATATATATATAGACAAGCATACATGCACACACATACATATATATATTTTTTTACACATGCATACATAAACCATCCAAGAAGCCATGAGGGTGCTTTGTGCTCTCATCAGCATCCCATCAAGGGCAACATTTTTAATGTAAGAACCTATCCCCTCTTCTCTAAAGGTGATGGGAGCCCTAGTACTGGCTTAGACAACCATACCTACATCCTCCTGACCCAGTTACCAAATGCATAGCAAGCTTACTCAGTCCAGTAGGGCTCTGTCATTTTAGCCATAGGGAAAGCCAAGTAAGAATCAGTATCCCTCTCCTCCCAGCTGGGCATATGCCCGTCCTCCCCGACATACCTCTCAACCTCTAAGACCAAGAAATCTAGACAAAGCCATATATAATGGGAGAACAAAGGCCCAAAACCAGGGACAATTTTTAAATATTGCTCTTACAAATTTAGAAAATTGATAGAATAACAGGTTATGGATTAGCATGAATTTTCTGAAGAGTATGAAGTCTGTAACTCAAACTCCTGTTGTTATTTTTGGACTTTAATCTTCAGTGATTTGCCAAAAAGCAAAAATTTTATGAGGAACAGACTAAAAATAAGAGGCAAAAATCTGGACATTCTGTGAAAATCTGTACAGCTGAGAAGTATGCTCCCCTAGTGCACTATCAAGTGCTTGTGTCACTAGCAGAACTCGGGTTGCTTTGGCTTTATCCCTCTTTGCCTCCCCGAGTGCACTATCAAGCGCTTGTGTCACTAGTAGAACTCGGATTGCCTTGGCTTTATCCCTCTATGCCTCCCCGAGTGCACTATCAAGTGCTTCTCTCACTAGTAGAAGTTGGGTTGCCTTCGCTTTATCCCTCTACACCTTTGGTGCAGGCTGTTAAACTGTTAACAGGATGCAAATTGCCTAATTGATTTAAAACTAGCACATTACTAATTAAGCTAATTAGCATTTATTTGTCAATGACAAAAGGAGTAAGTGCATCCTGCTGCCACGTGATACTTAACATGGGACACTGACTATGTTTTATAATACTTCCAAAATAAATGAGAGTTTTGAAATAATTCTCCACGTTCATCTTATAAATGCTCATAAATTAATGTACTATAATTACATCTTCTCTTTTTATAGGGCTTTCATATTCACTTCCAACCCAAATGCCTCCACCCCTATCTTCCTTCCTAACATCAATACACTACTACCTTGGAACCATCAAATATTGAAAACTGCTTTTGATATTTTTATTGATTGATTTTGACCTTGTTTTAAGACGTGGTTATTATGTAAGATGTGTTTATTTTTGTATGCATGTCTGTATCGAAATGTGAAATATTTACCTGACTTCTCTTTTTCCTTAATTATCGTGCATTCTTAACTGTGATATGCTTGCAAATATGTCATGTTTATGGAGCTTTTCTTCCCAGGCCTAGACTGTAAAGGGATCTTGCATGACCCAGTTGGACAATTGCAATAAACAAATGCAATAAATAAATAAATGTTTAAATTGCTACTTCTCACAAAAGAATGCTCACATACTTCAACCAAAGTTTCATGAAAAAGGTTTATGCTACATCTTCAAGTTCAAAAACAGAGATGTAAGTTAATACCTGCACTTATATTTCTGTGTCACTCTTTCCTTGTTTTTTTTTTGGAATGACTTTAAGAAGTCTGTATCTTAGTTCATAGGTTCATAGGTTCATACTAGGCTATCTGCCCTAGGGCATTTATAAGCCTAGCCAGAATGTGTTTGGCTTTCGCCACCCATTTTAAATTTATTTTGCTATGCCCTTTTTCGAGGTTAGTATACTGTGCCTCTGTCTAACAGTGACACAGAAGTGATACCCGGGGTAAACCTACTATCTCCCATCCACTCATCAAGATTCCTCTTGAAGAGAGTCAATGAGGGACTCTGCCTAACCTGGACTGGGATTTTATTCCAGAGTGAAGGGAGCCTCTGGGTTATGAATCTGTCCCTCCAGCATGTCCTGTTTATTTCAGTGCTGAGGTTCAAGTCTCTCGAGCGTAGCTCGATGGGATTTGGATTTTCTGAGGTGCAGCATGTCCATTAATTCCAGGTTGGACATGGCTTTATACGTCAGGCACAGATTGCCTCTGAACAGGTGGTATGCCACTGAGTAGAGCTGGAGTTTCTTTAACCGGGCAGCATATGGCATCTGTTTGAGCCCTTTGATCCTCTTGGTGAGGTACTTTTGGGGTCTTTCCAGTTGCTGCAGGTGTCTGGTAAGGTACATCCCAAAAGGCATTGTACTCAATTATGGGCCTGATGAGGGATGAGTAAAGAGTACGATGACCTCCCTGATCTAGATGTGAATCCCTTCATGATTAGGTGGGCTATATAAAATGTTTTTCTAACCACTTTGGCCACGTGGTTGTCAAATGAGAGATTGCTATCAACTTGGGTCCCCAGGTCCCTAATTACTTCTTCTGTACGTAATGGATTACCACCTATGTGGTAATTTGTGGGCACTTTGTTTTTGCCAAAGGGGATGACTATACACTTTTTGGAATTTAGCTTGAGGCCATGGCTCTGGCACCAGTTGTCTGTTTCTATGAGGCCCTTTTGGTGGATGCTTGTGTCGGCTGGAGAGTCGATTATGGCGCCCAGTTTGCAGTCATCTGCGAACTTGGTCAGCCACAGTCCTTCCGTGTTGGCCTGTACCTCCGAGAAATATATACCGAACAAGAGGTCCCAGGACTGAGCCTTGTGGGACACCACTTGTAACTGGTTTGGAGTCTGACATGGCTCCAGCAATTCTAACCATGTGGGTTCTGTCCTTGAGCCAGTTTGCAATCCATCTAGTGACATAGGGGTTTATATTTAAGCTGGTGAGCTTATCTATAATGCCCGAGTGGGGTATTGTATCGAAGGCTTTTGCGAGGTGGAGGTAGGCTGTGTGGACCACCTTCCCCTTGTCAATGGCCTTGGTGACTGTTTCAAAGAAATCAACCAGGTTTAAGAGGCAGGATCTGCCCTTAACAAAGCCGAACTGGGTAGGATCCAGTGTCTGTAGGTCCCCAATATCTTTATTTATGAGGTCCATGATGATCCTTTCCATGGCTTTGCAGACCAAGCTAGTCAGGCTTATGGGGAGATAGTTTTCAGGATCCGTTGAGGCACCACCTTTATGGAGAGGGACCACTGTTGCTGTACGCCACTCTTTGGGCACATATCCTGTAGTAAGGCTGAGATTGAACAGTAGTTTTATGTTTGGGTTTAGCTCTTCTTGGAGTTCATGTAGGACGCAGCCCGGGACACCGTCTGGTCCCATTGATGCTGTGTTTTTTGCTTTGGAGAGGGCGGCTCTTACCTGAGCATCCGAGATGTCAGGGTGGCAGCACTCTGCTGGGATAGATATTTGCCCTTTTGGTGGGGGGGGGGGTTTGTGCTGAACCTGTCAGCTAGGATGTTGGCAATGTCTGTGGGTTCAGTGTATTTTTTGTCATTTTGGACTAATTCTTTTTTTATTCAGATATTGTTTATTAGTCATATTTCTTTTTTTTTTAAAACAAGTTTATTGTTTTAACATATAAGAGAAATATCATAACAATTTTATACAAATAATTAAAAATAGGTATTATTATAATATTCAACAAAACAACTAAAGTATTTACAAAGACATCCACTACAATCAGATCAATTAATTAAACTAAAATACTGTGCTATTGAAATTAGAATTTTTTTAACAAATTTTGTAAATTATCCCATACAATAAAATGTGATGTTTTTCTAGTTGTTCTCATTCTAATTGTGCTTATTTCCATATGACACATTATATTCATAACATTTTTAAATTCATTGAACGAAGGAGGTGTATCTGAAATCCAATTTCTAGTTATTATTTTCCTAGCCACTGCTAGGATAGACCATAACAAGGGAAGCTTAATCTTTTTAACACATTGAGGTACAGGTGTGTTGAATAATATAAGAGACTTAGAAATAATGAAATTATCTGTAAAAAGAGCCTGCAAAAATTCATTAATTGACTTCCAGTATTCTTTCAACTTCATACAGTCATAAAACATATGAGCCCAGTCAGCATTAATTTCTACATTACATCTCTTACATAGATTATCTTTATTATTAATTTTATTCATCATCAAAGGTGTATAAAAGATCTATGTAAAAATTTCCATGTATAAAGTCTCCAGACAATGGAAGATGTAGTTCTATAAGCAGATTCCAATATATATTGTTTATCTTGTTGAGTTGGTGGGTCCCCATTAATAGAGGTGAAATAATTCCAGTATGAATCTACATTGTAAAAAGTTTCTTGTCTGATAATTTTATGTATATATGAAAGTTTACCTTTATCAGAAACTTTATGCTGTAAATTTATTATCAAGTAATCAATCAGTTTTGGAATAGATTCTTTAACTGTTATAGACATTAGATCTATTCTATCAATGAGATGTTGTCTAAAGATCTGAACCTCTAACCAGCAAGTTTCTCTTAGATCAAATTCTTGTTTTAAGAAATCTAGATTTTTAACTTTATTATCAGATATCAGCTGATACCAGTACTTTAGATTATTATCTATAGCTAAATGAGCTCCTTCAGAAGTAGATGACATAAGCATACCCTGAGTATAAATTATAGGAATACAATAAAATTCCATTCCCTATACTTAGGGTGCATGAATATAAAGTTATGATAACTAATAATAATATTTAATGGGTAACAGACCATATGTTTAGGTGTAATAGGTGAAGTACAAAATTCCTTTAGCAACCACAACATGGAGTTATTTATAATCATATTTTTATGTGTTAAGGAGATTTTCATGAAGTGCATACTAATTAGCTCACAATAATCTTTCCATTTTGCGACATATGACCGATCTATTAATAAAGTAATAACTTTTATAATAGAAAAGATAATATATAAATTAAAGTCTGGAAAAGAAATACCCCGTTGAGACCAGCTATTAGTATGTTTCTTTAATGCAATCCTAGGTCTATTAGGTGCCCATAAGAAATTTAACATTAGTGTATTCAGTTTCTTGATAGTTATTTTTGTAGGTGAAAGCATTATTGATTGTATTAAGTATAAAATCTTGGGGAATATTATCATTTTAATAATTGTAAGTCTCTCCTCCATAGTAAAAACATATTATTCCAGGTATTAAAAGATTTTGTATATTAAGAAAACAGGTATTATAGTTATTATATATAATAGATTTAATATCTTTAGATAGTATTATACCTAAATAAGTTATCTGACCTGAGTTGGGTACATATTTAGTAAAATCACTAATGAGAGTATTTTTCGTGTATATATAGGTAGTATTTTAGTTTTTCTTCATTGAATATTAAACCAGAAATACTTTTAAAATTCATCATTTTATCAAATAAAGACTGCATAGAAGAATTAGATCCTGCTGATGTAATTAGAACATCATCTGCAAAAGTTGAATTTTTGATGTTGTATTTTCTTCTATTTCAAAACCCTCTATGTCAGTACTGTTTCTAATCAAATTAGCCCAAGGCTCCATTACTAAAGTGAATAATAGTGGAGAAAGTGGACATCCTTGCTTTGTACCTTTAAGAATGGGTACTTTTTGTGAAACATATGTTCCTACCTTAATATAAGCCAGCGTTCCTTTGTATAAATGCTCAATTAAATTTACAAATGCATCAGAGAAATTTGTGCACTTCAGTAAGGTAAACAGATAGTCCCAACTTACTGAATCAAATGCTGAACCTATATCAAGACTAATAAGTGTTAAATCTTTCTTTTTCCTATTTGCAAAATCAATTAATGTTAAAATTCTTCTTATATTATCAAAAGTATTTCTATTTACAATGAAGCCCGTCTGATCTATGTCTATAATGCCGGGGATAATTGTCTTCAATCTATCAGCAAAAATACTCATAAACATTTTATAATCAACATTAAGTAATGAGATGGGTCGATATGAAGAACATATAGTTGGATCTTTATTAGGTTTTAAAATTGGTGAAATAAATGTATATTGCCAAGATGGGGGGGGGGGTTATTAACTCAGTTTGGGCCAGAATAAAACCTTATGTATTAATGAATATGTAGTTTTAGAAAGGATTTTATATATCTCTGGTATAATACCATCATTACCGGTGCTTTGTTTGATTTAAGCTTATTTATTTGTGTAATAACTTCTGTATATGAAATACTCTTGTCCAATAGTTTAATCTGTTGTTTATTAAGCTTTTTATTCATGTTTGTGGTTATAAACTCCTTTATTTTATCTTTAGGTTCCATGTTAATGTTGTTATGGTTAATCTTGTGAAAGTGATTTCTAAATTCATCCAGTATTTCTGGTATACTAGAAACATTCTTCTTTTTCCTTAGAGAAAAGATTTCTTTGATATGGTTTTGTTTATTCAATCTTTTTGTTTTATTTTTAAGTCTATGTAAGTATTTGGGGCTTATTGAATAAGACAAAAACTTGTATTTCTCTAAAGTTATTTTAACTTTATGAGTTAAAATTTCTTTGTATTTCTCATTTAGTTTGTTTATTTCTTCAATAACTTTCTTGTCCATAATATTTTCTTTATTATTATGTTTATAAGAGTCTAGTTTACTTTGAATATCTAACAATTCCTTATCCCAAGATTTCCTTTTGTTATTATACCATCTGATACTTTGTCCATATAGATATGATTTTAAGGCATCCCAAACATAGACAATGGAGACTTCAGGAGTATTATTTATGTCTAGAAAATGTTGTACTTCTGAAAGTATATATTCTTTATAGTCTTTTAGCTGAGTTAAGTATGCTGGTATCCTTTTGATCTGAACATTATGAGTATTTTTATCATGAATTCAAAAACAATTGAGTTATGATCAGATATAGGACATGAAATGATTTTGGAATTAATTAAATCTGTTACCATCTGGTTAGAAATAAAGACCCTATCTATTTTTGAATAAGTTTTGTATCTGTTAGAAAAAAGGTGTATGGTAATGATTTTGACTCTATCTGATTATTAATATCATTCAAATGATAAGAATTAGCAAAATCATTTAAATGTTTTGCATTAGATGTAATTCTTCTTTTCTTTATAGTGGTAGTATCACTTTCATGTAGTATACAATTAAAATCACCAGCTAAAATAATATCCCTATAGAGAATGATATGATCTTATCAATATGATGTTTCACTGTATTAATACCAATTCCAGGTATCCAGTATACATTAATTAAAGTGTAAGTCTTCCCATTAATTTGTATTGTAACCATACAAAACATTCCTTTGTCATCCTGATAAGACTTAATGGTTTTAGGAATGGGCATACTTTTATTCCATAAAATAGCCACTCCTCTTTTTCTGAGTGTGCTCTGAACTAACCAATACTGCATACTTATTAGTGGCTAGTTTATCAATATCTTTTTTCAAGAGATGGGTTTCTTGCAGGAAGACTAGATTGGCCTTGTGTAGATTAATGTATCTTATTAGGCTTGCCCTTTTACACGGATTATTCAATCCATTAATGTTTAAAGAAATTCCTTTTAAAGATGTCATTTGGCATTTTAAAACTCAAGAATCTTATGATCGAAATAACAAATAACAAGATAAATAATGTTACATCTCCTCTTTTAGGTGTACCTTTAAATATAGCTGTATTTATTAAATCTCTTATGGGATTTTGTATAGGATTCAATTTTGTTTGTAGTGACAATGAGTGTACAAAATATATTGTGGATGTCAAAACTATATACATATAACAATGAACAAGTGAAAATAATGTAAGGATTAAACCTTGCATCCGCCTGGAGTTGAAAACTCCAACTTAGAGCAGTATTTACTACTCAAGTTAACCCCCTACCCTAAGCAGCAGTACCTCAGCTACCACCTTATCAATTTAATACTAGTTATATTTAACTGAGGTTAACAGTTTTCAATTCAATTATCTATCAAGACAAAACTACACATTTGGTAAAACAGCATCATATAAACTAAAATAAACTTTTTTTTTTTTTTTTTTTTAAACTGTTCATACTATTATATAGATCTATGTAATATATAACACTTGAATTCTAATAGCATTCAAATAATCTTAATGTTAGAAATCAAGAGGAGAGAAAATTATGTTCTAACATTCATTTAAATCAAAAACTTTGGCTAATATGATTCAGACATTACATGCATTAAGATGCATCTATTTTCTGTCATGTGAATTCTATCAACAGCTTCCAAAAATCTTGAATTGTTTGTATATGAGCATTTACTTAAACTCATTATTGTCAATAGAGTAAAATATTGTATTCATAAAATTATTATAAATCATATTGCATAGTTATGCAGATTCTCAGAAACACCTGCGTTATTACCTAAAAAAAAAAAAAAAAAAGCCATCACACACATAAACACAGACACACACACATACATATACTCACACACATATACACACACACACACACACACACACACACACACACACACACACACACACATACATATACACATACACATATATACATAGATACACACACACACACACACACACACACACACACACACACACATATATATATATATATATATCTGATCTCACTGAGTTGTGTGTTAGTAGAGCACTATCCTACTTGCTGTCCCTAGAATAAATCTGTCTGCTTTATACAAAATAATACACAGCAAACACATATTAGTAACCAGATTTTACAATCATGCTAACCTACTGCTTTAAAATATATCACATGACATTTCTTCCAGAATAGAGTTATAAGATTATTTATGCTTGCCAATCAGATGAATTAAATGAGTTATAGTAAAGTATATGTTTGGGACACAAGTTTTAACACAGATTATTATGCTACTGTTAAGTAGATTTTCAAAAACATTTAAATAAATGTTTCATTTTCTATGCCTTCTAAAATAAGATATTTACTTGCTACAAGAAACTACATCATCCAAACTCATCATAACTGACATATTTTATGAATAGAGTATTTTTCCTGAATCTGTGGTGTGTCAGTGTGATAACCTTGTCAATGTTTATACTAACTGCTTTCAGTTTCTCTGTGAAAATTCTGTGAGTGAAGCTTCTGAGGAAACTCATGGACACTATGCATGAGACAGCCCACATCCCAGATTGTCTCCCTTAACATTTTCAGGGGAAACTTTTTAAAACTTGTGGCAAACATTCATTTTGTCAATAGAGTAAAATATTGTATTCATAGAAATTATTATAAATCATATTGGATAGTTATGCAGATTCTCAGAAAAAAGCCATCACACTCACACACACACACACATACATACACACACACACACACACACACACACACACACATATATATATATATATATATATATATATATATATATATATCTGATCTCACTGAGTTGTGTGTTAGTAGAGCACTATCCTACTTGCTGTCCCTAGAATAAATCTGTCTGCTTTATACAAAATAATGCACAGCAAACACATATTGGTAACCAGATTTTACAATCATGCTAACCTACTGCTTTAAAATATATCACATGACATTTCTTCCAGAATAGAGTTATAAGATTATTTATGTTTGTCAATCAGATGAATTAAATGAGTTATAGTAAAGTATATGTTTGGAACACAAATTTTAACACAGATTATTATGCTGCTGTTAAGTAGATTTTCAAAAACATTTAAATAAATGTTTCATTTTTATGCCTTCTAAAATAAGACATTTACTTACTACAAGAAACTACATCATTTAAACTCATTATAACTGACATATTTTATGAACAGAGTATTTTTCCTGAATCTGTGGTGTGTCAGTGTGATAACCTTGTCAATGTTTATACTAACTGCTTTCAGTTTCTCTGTGAGAATTCTGTGATTTGAAGATTCTGAGGTAACTCAAGGACATTGTGCATAAGACAGCCCACATCCCAGATTGTCTCTCTTAACATTTTGGCGGGAAACTTATTAAAAACTAGTGACAAACATTCATTTAGCAGTGTAAATGCATCTAAACATGACAGAACCTCCACAATGTATTCCACAGATCATCACAGCCTCTATGCAAGTGAAATTAAACTCAAAATTACCAACAAGCAATAAAACTCAGCATTCTTCTCCCAACTCAATTTTCATACAAATCCTATTATTCACTGTGCCCACACAGTCTAAAGCATTTCTATATATTAATAAAGAAAAGAAAAAGAGAGTAGAAAATAAAAGGGAGTGAGGCAGAAATAAAAAAATGTAAGAGAAAGCTGTAAGAAGTATATACAATGGAATGTTACTTACTGTTTATATTAATAGAGTTAAAAATAAAACATATTATTTACTCTTATTTAGTTCTGATTATTATTAGTTAAAGCATGACAGATTATTTACAAACAAGCATAAGCAGTATAATCAAGAAAGTATAATTAGAAATAGCATTTGAAGAACTTATAAACTTTTACAAGAAATAAATATGTTATTATTCTATTAATGATATTTTCATTACTGTTCTCTCCCCCACCCTTTACCCACTACATAATCTAAATAGAATGTCATTGTTTAAACAAAGAAAATAATAAAAGAAGAAGGAAAAAAAAGGTAAAGATAAAAAAATGTATCAAATTACTAACCTTACCTTTTTCAGAAAGAAAAACAAATCGAGTCACAGCCTGCCATTAAATCCTCAGGCATTTTGACTGGTTATGAAACAAAACATTTCTTTGCACATAGAGAATAACTTTGATTAAATCTTTTCCAAAATATTTGTGGCTTTCTGGAAATGCAGGAACTATATTCAAAAAGATTAATAATGAACTAAAATGATGAGAGAGAAAAAAACATATAACAAATCATTTGTTTTTAGTCTCTTCTTCTTCTCTGAAGTCTTCAGGAAGCTTCAGTTGCCAATCTCTTTAATGAAGAACTAGCCCATTCCATTTCTTCTATTTTATCCAAAATCCTTTTTGCTTTGACAAACAGTAAAGCAGAGTCTAAATCATCGAAGACCTTAGGACCATCAGGAAGGAAGATTTTAAGCTTGGCAGGAAACAGAAGGTATGTTTTAAACTGTGCTTTTTAAGCTCCCTTATTAGTGGCAGAAAAACTTTTCTTTTAGCAATTACCATGGAAGAATAGTCATTGTCAAAACGCACAGTTGTCTCATTAAACTTAACAGGAGCTTTAGCCCACGCAGATTTAAGCACCATCTCTTTATCAAAGATGATAGAAATCTAACTATAACTGATCTAGGATAGTTTTGTTAGAGTTAGTATTAGCTATAGATCTATGTGCTCTTTCGATACCAAAAGAGAATGCTTCTGGTAAATCTAAAGTTTTAGGGAGCCATGTTGTTAAAAAGAAGTAATATTGTTACCTTCAATATTTTCTGGCAGTCCAAAAATCCTAATGTTATTGCGCCTAGATCTATTTTCCAGGTCATCCAGCTTTGTTTGTAAATGTGTATTTTGTTTCAGCAGAAACTCAATGTTGATTTCCTGTTCTTGTATTTTATTTTCCATGTCATTCACAGCTTCTTCTATGCCTGTCATCTGGATCTTCTGTTGTTGCAGGTCCATATGTAACAAGTCTATTTGTTTTGTAGTTTTTCTATGAAAGTGTCTATTTTAGTATCCATTTTATCCATCTTAGCAGTAAGTTGCTGGACTATAATTATCAGAGACTGAAGTTCTTTCTTGATGCTGGAGTCTTGAGAATTTGTCTTACTGGAACTCATTTCAGACTGATAAACTGACAGGAAAATTTCCAAAGTAATTTCTGACAGGAATATTATTAAGATTTCCTTTCTTTTTTAGATATAGTTCAAGAACTATATAAAACAAACATATTTAGAAAGAAAATTACTTCAAGAATTAATTTTTTAAGTAATTAATTCCTGTCAATGTAATGAAATTGGTGGAGCTGAAGAAATCTGCTGCTATCCTGTGTTCATCCTTGGCCACGCCCCCCATTTTGGACTAATTCTGAGCATATATGGGAATTACCACCCAGGTTCCTAACATAACTAAAGAAAGCCTTGTGATTATCCTTAGTGTCCTGTGCAATTTTTCTCTCGAAGCTGGTCTTAGACAATTTTATGAGTGCCCGTAGTTTTTTGCTAATACTGATCAGTGATGCCTTCCCTTTTTGGGATTTTGCTCTATCATTTAGTAGCTTCCTCCTTCTATTGTATAGTTTGTTTATGGCTGGGGTCCACCAGACAGGACGTCTGCCTTTGGAGGATTGGGTCTTGGTTTTATTTGGGATCGATGATCCATGCATTCCTGAAGGTGTTCATAGAATGCGTTTATAAAGGATTCTGCGGTCTGGGCGTATTTTCCACAGGCCGGGGCTTTGAAGGATTCCACCTCGGTTTTCAGGAGTGTGAAATTTGCTTTAGAAGTTTTTCACTGTGGTTTTCTGGGCACGGGGTGGGGTCGGGATGTGAATATCCAGTGAGATTAGTTTATGGTCTGATCTTACCAGTGAGGAGTACATTTCTGGTCTGGAGCATAGAGTCCCCATGTTGGTGATGATCAGGTCCAGTATGTTTTCCCCTCTTGTGGGAGTGGTAACAAGTTGTTCCATAGCATTTGAGTTTATAAATTCTAGGAACCTTTGGGCTAGGGTGTTGGAGCAAGAGTAATGCTCCCAGTCTATGTTTGGGTAGTTGAAGTCACCCAATATAATGGTGTTTGGAGAGACCTTCATATTTTCCAGTGTTCTCAGAAAGGCAGAGTGGGGTTCCTGGGTTTGGGAAGGTGGTCTGTAGCAGGCTATAAACTGGAAGGCAGTTTTACCCACTGTTAGTTGCACATGGATAGTCTCTGATGCTTCCTGCTTTGCCACCAACCTGGAGGTGTGGGTATCTTTGATGAATATCGATACTCCCCCTCCTTTTGTGGTTCGGTCCAAGTTTTGGGGCTGAAAATAATGGTATGAGGTATAACCTGGTAGTGCTGGGGTGCTCTCGGGAGCCCTGAACCAGGTTTCTGTTACTGCATTTATATATAATGCTCTTTCCTGTTTTTTTTTTGTTTTTGTTTTTGTTTTGTTTTTTTTTGTATCGTTATGCTGGATTTATTATAACAGTGGCTATGACTCATTTTCAGACATGTTACAAAAGACATGCATTATGAAAAAAAATCATTTTGCAATAGCTATAGTTCCCTGCTGAAAAAGCATGCCAAGCTAGATCAACAAAAATGCTTTTAATCACATGATTGTTTTTATTGCATCATTAAGGCAATATGAAAACTTGAAGACCCTTATAGACCTAGTTTAACTATGCAAACAGTGTAGAATGTGATGCATCCTGAAGGGAAGGAATATCAGGAATATTATCATTTTGCAATAAGTTGAATGTGGAATATTCGGTTCCCATTCAGAAGCCTGAAACATCATAAGCCTGAAAATCAAAATCCTGAAACCAAAAGCCTGAAAATTCAGAATCCTGAAAACTCAAAATCCTGAAAGCCCAAAATCCTGAAACTCAAAATCCTGAAAACACAAAATAGACATACTGATGTCATTGTGGCTTTGCTATTGTTAGCCCTGTGGTGTTAGGTCATGCATTGGGGTCAGGTAAGTGTGCGGTTGGTTTTATGTTAGGGTTAGGGGCGGTTTAAGTGAGTTAGGGTTAGGGCGCAGGTTAGGCATGTATGCAATAGTGACAAATATTGGGGTTAGTGGCGGTTTAAGTGAGTTAGGCTTAGGGCGCGGGTCAGGTGAGTGTGCGATAGTGACGGACCTTAGGGTTAGGGTTAGGGTCAGGGTCAGTTGGTAGATATAAGTGTCTTTATAGTGACATATTAGCATTATTTGTGTTTTCAGGATTTTGAGTTTCAGGATTTTGGGCTTTCAGGATTTTGAGTTTTCAGGATTCTGAATTTTCAGGCTTTTGGTTTCAGGATTTTGATTTTCAGGCTTATGATGTTTCAGGCTTCTGAATGGGAACCGGAATATTCAGTACAAAGCTCATTTCTTCTTCACAGCTATTCAAAATGATCAGCAAATTGTGTACATAGTATTTCACATTATGTTTATTATTATGTTGAAATTCTGTTTCTTGATTTTGCAATCAGTAGAAGTCAGTACTACTTGTTTTTGATAAATGTTATTTTTTGGAAAGGAAGTTACATCTCTGAATCTCTAGCAATCTCTCATTTGACAACCACATGGCCAAAGTGGTTAGAAAAACATTTTATATAGCCCACCTAATCATGAAGGGATTCACATCTAGATCAAGGGAGGTCATCGTGCCTCTTTACTCATCCCTCATCAAGCCCATAATTGAGTACAATGCCCCTTTTGGGATGTACCTTACCAGACACCTGCAGCAACTGGAAAGACCCCAAAAGTACCTCACCAAGAGGATCAAAGGGCTCAAACAGATGCCATATGCTGCCTGGTTAAAGAAACTCCAGCTCTACTCAGTGGCATACCGCCTGTTCAGAGGCAATCTGTGCCTGACGTATAAAGCCATGTCCAACCCGGAATTAATGGACATGCTGCACCTCAGAAAATCCAAATCCCATCGAGCTACGCTTGAGAGACTTGAACCTCAGCACTGAAATAAATAGGACATGCTGGAGGGACAGATTCATAACCCAGAGGCTCCCTTCACTCTGGAATAAAATCCCAGTCCAGGTTAGGCAGAGTCCCTCATTGACTCTCTTCAAGAGGAATCTTAATGAGTGGATGGGAGATCGTAGGTTTACCCCGGGTATCACTTCTGTGTCACTGTTAGACAGAGGCACAGTATACTAACCTCGAAAAAGGGCATAGCAAAATTAATTTAAATTGGGTGGCGAAAGCCAAACACACTCTGGCTAGGCTTATAAATGCCCTAGGGCAGATAGCCTAGTATGAACCTAT
This sequence comes from Protopterus annectens, assembly GCF_019279795.1. Taxonomy (NCBI): domain Eukaryota; kingdom Metazoa; phylum Chordata; order Ceratodontiformes; family Protopteridae; genus Protopterus; species Protopterus annectens. The sequence goes on from NC_056736.1 coordinate 709,403,672, forward strand.
GAACCTATGAAGACGATTGTTTTAACAAAATGACAGAGTTAGGCAGCATTATATGATATATCTTAATAGCCACCTTTTAAAGCATTCTTTGACATTAAAAGAAGAATGTTTCTGTTACACCACATATTGCTTGTTCAGTTAATTACTGTTTAAATGCTTTATTGCACACATCAATAAAAGTGTATTTTAGCAATGGACATTTCTAATCATGGATGAAATTCATTTTAATGTATTCACTTGAGCATGTGGTACAGAACCTCTGCAAATATTACTCTTATTATTATTAACTTGATAAGTATAAATTACAAGAATGGTTACTACCCTTTTCAGATGCTCAATGTGGAAAAAATGCAGTTTTGCAGCAGAAACCACACTGCAAGTCAATGCAGAAAACTGGATTATACTTTACAGCCAAAGTGAAAGCCGACATTTGTCAATTTTTATTTGCTTCTAATGTTTCATATCATGTTAAGGTGTTCCTGAATGATAATGAAATGCTGCAATAGTTAGATGAAAGTTAGAAAATACTTTTCACCAAATTTGGCTAAAAGGGACAAAAGGTAAGTAGTGTAAGTGGCATGTTTTTCATTCTGATGAAAACAGAGGCCTTTTCTTTAAGGCCATAACTTTTGCCTATTCCCCTTTGTCTTTCTTGTTATGATAATTTATAGCATGGTGTGAACTTTACTGTATTGTAAATTTAATCTTCATACACTTCTGCAATCTTGCTAGGTTAAGAACCAAACAACTAAAATATCATAGTATAATTCTGCGTACAAGCAGACAGACCTAGTAGAACCACACAGCTGGACCCATATTGTGACATGCCTAAGCCTTATTATAAGAGTGCACATCAAACTTTTGGACAGAGCTATCTGTAGGAGTAAATCAAGGCAGTGAATGGAAGGAACGTGAGTGTGAGAAGGTAAACCATGATTAAGGAAAGCACTGGAAGGTTGATCTGAGGGGATGCCTAATGCAGAGCCGTAAACTAAGACAGTGAGTGGAGGGAAATTAAGCCTTGATTAAGGAAAGAGGAAATGGAGCCATGAGGAATAGGACAGGAGATGCAATAAGATTTAAGAAATATAGGTCTCCAGGAAATGGGGGCTGCCACTGGGGAAATTCCAAACAAGCCCTTGGCCTACGGCTTCATTTCATATAATGCCAGCCGTGATGTCATTTTTTTTTTTACTTTGGAGTACTGCTTCCCATTCATATCAATATGTTACATCAATTGCATGAGTAAGTTTCTTCAGAATCGGTCTTTGTGCATATTCTGTAGCTGTATTTGAATGGACTGTCTCACCTATGGTTTTCTCACCAGGTTCTACTTTTATAAAACTTTTTTTTTTTTTTTTATTTAACATTTGTTGACCAGGAATGTCCGACTAGGTTCCACAGATCCTGTTTTCAGCAAAGGCCCGGGGAGAAATGCTCCAGATTTCTTAGGACATTCTGAGGTTAGTTATTAATAGTGCAGTTAAGGTCTTATTATTTTAGGTAGAATTGTAGGTTAGCAATGCAGTTTTTTTTTGGGGGGGGTTACTTAGTCCAAATTAGATTTGTAGTTTTGGGACCAATTTGTCAATAAGGTTTAATTAGTGATCTGATGTTGTCTCTTTCATCTGATTCAACACTTGTGTTATTGGATCCAATCAGATCCAAGTACAGCACTTTACAAGAGTTTGGATCTAAGGCTATGACTCCTCCCCTTCCTATAATTTTTTCTGGTCCTCTAATTATCTCAGATCTCATTTGCTACTTGGTGAAACAAGACATGTGATTCAAGGTCTCTAGCATTCATTGTGCTTCTTTTGTATTACGATTCTGTAGTTTTTTGGGATTTTTAGTTTATCCAGTTCCCTTTGTCTTTTCTGTCCTCCCCTTTATCGAAACAAACAAAAAAAAACAGTTGTAGATCTTTTTTTACTTGTTTGGTTAGTAGCATACCTTGTTTACAGCTAGCCTTTGACTGTAGGTAATTGTTTTAAGGTTAATGGGTCTTCCTTTTATCTAGGTGCAGTTAGTATTTTTGGTGGTTGCTATTTTAGTTGTGGGTGGTTGCTATTGAGACTGTGGTTGATACCCTAGTGTTGGCTCTTTAATATAGTTTTTCTTCCAGTATGTTAGACAAGGGCACTGGATTTAAAAAAAAGTTCTGTCTGTGGCCACAAGCTACTGCCATGGGACCCGCACTAGCAGTGCATATACTGTCTAAGTGTGACCCACCTGGAAACAAATTGTTGGGGATGTGCTTCCTTTTTGATGTTTATGCTTTATAGAGTCATAGGGATAAATTTGTGCTAAAGAGTCTTCTTTCCTCCCAAGAGGAGAGTTCAGTACCATCCGGGTGGTGGAGCAGTGGTGCAGCAGTAGCGTTGTCGCCTCACAGCAAGAGATTCTCCGGTTCGATTCTCGGCTGGGGTGCCTTTTGTGCAGAGTCTGCATGTCCTCCCTGTGTTTGTGTGGGTTTCTTCCAGGTGAACCAGTTTCCTCCCACGTTACAAAGACATGAGTCTGGAGCGTTTCTTCCCGGGCCTCCGCTGAAAATTGTCTTTGTTCCAAGTTGGACTTTCCCGGTTAACAAATGTTAAATAAATAAAAAATCTGCCAAGAAGTTTGTCAAGGTGAATGGTCAGAAGAAGGAGAAAGACAGAGAGAGAGATAAAGTGAAAAATCTAAGTAAAAGACAGTACTGCTAGTAACCATCGTTTGATGTGATATTGTTTTTGAAATCCTGGAGCCTTGCCTCAGCAGTCTTTTTTGCGTTTGTAGTATGTAAATTATAACAACAGTATGCAGAGTATAACAGCATGTAAGTTATAACAACAGTATGCAGAGCATAACAGTATGTAAATTATAACAATATGCAAAGTATAACAGCATGTAAGTTATAACAACAGTATGCAGAGTATAACAGTATGTAAACTATAACAACAGTATGCAGAGTATAGCAGTATGTAAATTATAACAACAGTATGCAGAGTATAATAGGATGTAAACTATAACAACAGTATGCAGAGTATAGCAGTATGTAAATTATAACAACAGTATGCAGAGTATAATAGGATGTAAACTATAACAACAGTATGCAGAGTATAACAGTATGTAAATTATAACAACAGTATGCAGAGTATAACAGTATGTAAACTATAACAACAGTATGCAGAGTATAGCAGTATGTAAATTGTAACAACAGTATGCAGAGTATAGCAGTATGTAAACTATAACAACAGTATGCAGAGTATAGCAGTATGTAAATTATAACAACAGTATGCAGAATATAGCAGTATGTAAATTATAACAACAGTATGCAGAGTATAATAGCATGTAAGTTATAATAACAGTATGCAGAGTATAGCAGTATGTAAACTATAACAACAGTATGCAGAGTATAGCAGTATGTAAATTATAACAACAGTATGCAGAGTATAGCAGTATGTAAATTATAACAATATGCAAAGTATAACAGCATGTAAGTTATAACAACAGTATGCAGAGTATAACAGTATGTAAATTATAACAACAGTATGCAGAGTATAGCAGTATGTAAATTATAACAACAGTATGCAGAGTATAGCAGTATGTAAATTATAACAACAGTATGCAGAGTATAGCAGTATGTAAATTATAACAACAGTATGCAGAGTATAACAGTATGTAAACTATAACAACAGTATGCAGAGTATAGCAGTATGTAAATTATAACAACAGTATGCAGAGCATAACAGTATGTAAATTATAACAACAGTATGCAGAGTATAGCAGTATGTAAATTATAACAACAGTATGCAGAGCATAACAGTATGTAAATTATAACAACAGTATGCAGAGTATAACAGTATGTAAGTTATAACAACAGTATGCAGAGTATAATAGCATGTAAGTTATAACAACAGTATGCAGAGTATAACATTATGTAAACTATAACAACAGTATGCAGAGTATAACAGTATGTAAATTATAACAACAGTATGCAGAGTATAGCAGTATGTAAATTATAACAACAGTATGCAGAGTATAGCAGTATGTAAATTATAACAATATGCAAGGTATAGCAGCATGTAAGTTATAACAACAGTATGCAGAGTATAACAGTATGTAAATTATAACAACAGTATGCAGAGTATAATAGGATGTAAACTATAACAACAGTATGCAGAGTATAGCAGTATGTAAACTATAACAACAGTATGCAGAGTATAGCAGTATGTAAACTATAACAACAGTATGCAGAGTATAATAGGATGTAAACTATAACAACAGTATGCAGAGTATAGCAGTATGTAAACTATAACAACAGTATGCAGAGTATAGCAGTATGTAAACTATAACAACAGTATGCAGAGTATAATAGGATGTAAACTATAACAACAGTATGCAGAGTATAGCAGTATGTAAATTATAACAACAGTATGCAGAGTATAATAGGATGTAAACTATAACAACAGTTTGCAGAGTATAACAGTATGTAAATTATAACAACAGTATGCAGAGTATAACAGTATGTAAATTATAACAACAGTATGCAGAGTATAACAGTATGTAAATTATAACAACAGTATGCAGAGTATAGCAGTATGTAAACTATAACAACAGTATGCAGAGTATAGCAGTATGTAAACTATAACAACAGTATGCAGAGTATAGCAGTATGTAAATTATAACAACAGTATGCAGAGTATAATAGGATGTAAACTATAACAACAGTATGCAGAGTATAGCAGTATGTAAATTATAACAACAGTATGCAGAGTATAGCAGTATGTAAATTATAACAACAGTATACAGAGTATAGCAGTATGTAAATTATAACAACAGTATGCAGAGTATAACAGTATGTAAGGTATAACAACAGTATGCAGAGTATAGCAGTATGTAAATTATAACAACAGTATACAGAGTATAACAGTATGTAAGGTATAACAACAGTATGCAGAGTATAGCAGTATGTAAATTATAACAACAGTATACAGAGTATAATAGCATTTAAGTTATAACAATAGTATGCAAAGTATAACACATACTGTAGCAGCAGGGATGGGATGATGGAGGCCAGGTGCTACCTAAGGACAGACGTAGAGTTCCAGTTGGTGTCATACCCTCAACAGTCCCAAATAAAAGATGGGGCCAGGCCCTGGATGATGCAGCCTCTCCATCCATGAATTGCGTATTATTATTATTATTATTATTATTATTATTATTATTATTATTATTATTATTATTATCACTCTGCATTCATGCATGGGTTTAGGTTCATTGTGCTGATTACTACTACTAAATCTAATGGATTATAATCATACATGCATGCAGCTCATCTGTATGACATCACTCATACTTCTGAATCCTATCTAATCATCCAGACATACCCAAAAGTTACTAACAGTATTAAAAGTGAAATGTTGCAGAAAATCTGATAAGTCATGAATTTGTATGCACAAACATTTATTTTTTTTACTTTCTTTAGCATTTATTTACTGGAAAAGGCTGACCAGGCAACAGTGACCCTTTTCATCGGAGGCCTGGAGTGAATACCTCTACAATATCTGTACATATAGACATTCAACAATAAAGTATGACAGATAAACTACTACAAAACAATAATACAGTCAACTTACACCAAAAACAACCAATATAGATGACATTAGATAAATACACATATGATAAGGCTGAGATGTAAATTATAGAAAGATAGTGAACTTTAGTCAAAAACAATCAAAAATTTGTTACATTAGATAAATACACTACATCCATATTATCAGATATTTAAACGTTGAGGTGCACTAGTGTGATGTGCATTTGGATACAGAGACAGTGGTTAAAGAAGGGTTAACTGAGGAAGTAAAAGAAATTCAGTGTGATAGTCCTTGTGTTTGCAAGTTAATAGGAAGAAAATATAATTTAAAGGAAAGGAGATGTACAAAGGCATAGACCTCATGTTTGTATAAACACACACACACACACACACACACACACACACACACACACACACACACACACACATCTAAAGTAGGAAGGTATAGACATTCATGTTTGTATAAACACACGCACACACATAAGATGCACATACAGTGGATATAAAAAGTTTACACACCCCTGTTAAAATGCCAGGTTTTTGGGATATAAAAAAATGAGACCACAATAAATCATTTCAAAACTTTTCCCACCTTTAATGTGACCTATAATCTGCACAATTCAATTGAAAAACAAACTAATCTGTTAGTGGAAAAATATAAAAAATAAAAAATGTACAATTAGCTGGTTGCATAAGTGTGCACACCCTTAAACTTAATACTTTGTGGAAGCACCTGTTGATTTATTTACAGCATTCAGTCTTCTTGGGTACACACCTGCCATCAATTAAAGAGACTATGTTTAACCCCAAATAAAGTTCAACTGCCCTAGTAGGATTTTCATGACATTTACTCAGTTGCTTGCTACAGCAAAACCCATGGTTCACAGAGAGCTTACAAAGCATCAAAGGGATCTCATTGTTGAAAGGTATCAGTCAGGAGAAGGATACAAAAACATTTCCACAGCATTGGATATACCATGGAACACAGTGAAGACAGTCATGAAAAAGTGGAGAAAATATGGGACAACAGTGACATTGCAAAGAACTGGACATCCTTCCAGAATTGATGAGAAGACAAGGCAAAAACTGGTCAGATAGACTGCCAAGAGACCTACAACAACACTGAAGGAGATGCAGGAATTTCTGGCAAGCACTGGTTGTGTACTACATGTGACAACAATCTCCCGTATTCTACATATGTCTGGGCTATGGGGTAGAGTTGCAAGATGGAAGCCTTTTCTTACACAGAAAAACATCCAGGCCCAGCTAAAATTTGCAAAACAATACATCAAGTCTCCCAAAAGCATTTAGGAAAATGTGTTATGGCCTGATGAGACCAAGGTTGAACTTTTGGCCACAATTCCAAAAGGTATGTTTGGCTCAAAAACAACACTTCGCATCACCAGAAGAACACCATCCCCACTGTGAAGCATGGTGGTGACAGCATCATGGTTTGGGGTTGCTTTTCTTCAGCTGGAACTGGGGCTTTAATCAAGGTGGAAGGAATTATGAACAGTTCCAAATACCAGTCACTTTTGGCCCAAAACCTTCAGGCATCTGCTAGAAAGCTGAAGATGAAGAGGAATTTCATCTTTCAACATGACAATGACCCCAAGCATACATTCAAATCAACAAAAGAATGGCTTCACCAGAAGAAAATTAAAGTTTTGGAATGGCCCAGCCAGAGCCCAGACCTAAATCCAATAGAAAATCTGTGGGGTGACCTGAAGAGGGCTGTGCACAAGCGATGCCCTTGCAATCTGAGAGATTTGGATTGCTTTTGCAAGGAAGAGTGGGCAAATATTGTCAAGTCAAGATGCGCCATGCTGATAGACTCCTACCCAAGAAGACTGAATGCTGCAATTAAATCAAAAGGTGCTTCAACAAAGTATTAGTTTAAGGGTGTGCACACTTAAGCAACCAGCTTATTGTACATTTTTTATTTTTTATATTTTTTCCCCTAACATATTTACTTGTTTTTCACCTGACTTGTATAGGTTATAGGTCACATTAAAGGTGGGAAAATTTTTGAAATGATTTATTGTGGTCTCATTTTTTTATATCACAAAAAACTGGCATTTTAACAGGGGTGTGTAAACTTTTTATATCCACCGTATGTATACTTATGCTCGGACCCACCCTTGACCTATATTGTTCAGCTATGAAGTGATATATGTAATAAGTTCCTAAACTACAGCATCCAGAATGCTGAGTTCCAGGTAATTTGAAATTAAAAGCAGGAATATAACTAATAATACATATTGCGCCAATAAAATATAATTTGATCCAAGGTATGTTGACCTTGGTGTATGTGTATTTTACTGGAAGGGGTGCAGCCCTCTTGCAACACTTTCTCTTCACCTTTATTTATTTATTTATTTTGCAGTGGGATACCCTTTTTAATACTGAGTGACCAGGACATAACTCTTTTATAATACAAACAAGGCTAGATGAGCATGTGCAGCTTCTTGGTTTATATTTGTTTTCTGTTTTAAACTAATTTCTTTGTTGCTCCTAGTTGGTGGAGTAGATAAACTGCTGGGAGTTGGTCTGTTGTGGGAGAATATAACCTGTTAGAGAGTAAAGTTTTCATTAAGTAATCAGTCAGTGATTCGCATTGACTTTTTTTTGTAAATGACAAATCAAATTCTGAGTCCTTATTGTAGTTTAAGGTCTTCTCTATTTTTTAGCAGTAATGAGCAGATTGTACTGCTTTCATTATTGGCAGTAATCAGCAGACGAACTGCTCCAAGGTTTCTGAACACTTACATCGCATAACAAAGAACGAATTTGGTTAAGTGAGCAGAAACAAATGATAATTTTAGCTATACTTCGATGTAAATCAAAGCAAATATACATAATACAGGAAACATAAATATTATAAAACTAGCTACCACTACTACTAAACAACAACTAGCTCAGGCCTTCCTCCTTCTGTGTCTACTTTATGCCTCCCCCAGCTTTTCACATCTACAATCTACCCTTCTAGCTAAACTCTGTCAATCATACTATAGTGTTGCAAGATTTGCTAGTAACCAACCCTACAAATCCCATCACTGCCGCACACTAAAACAACTCCGGTGGCTTGACTTCCCTCAGCACCTGCTTCACTCCCAGCTGCAAATGACTCATACTCTACTCTTAAAACCCCTTTCCTGTCCTGCTCTATCCTCACTAATATCACATTATACCCCTCCCAGAACTCTTCACTGCTCTGACCAGCTCCTGCAAGACGCCTATAAACCAAACAAAAACATTTGTAAACTTCTTTACAAATATAGTAATTCCCATGCATGGAACAAACTCCCTCTTAACATCCGAATCATTTCTAACATAAATCTCTGTAAATCCAAACTTAAAACTTTTCTCCTAAATGCCAACACCTGTAACTGCAATGATCCCACTTAAATCCCACCTTACTACCTCTCACACTTTTAACACCCACCTATTGCAAGTGTCCTATCACATTTGCATCTCTTTCTCTTTTTGTTGATTAAAAACAAAAACAAAAATTCTAACTTTTGTACTGCATGTTATGCACATTATTGTAATGTTTATGTAAACTTCATTCTCAGGCCTTTTATAAATTTCTAATGTTCTCATGTAAACCACATTATTGTAATGTTTGCATAAAACTTCATTTTCAGATTTTTTTTCTTTTTTGTAACTTTGTAATAACTGTCTGGAGCTTTTCTCCTTGTGTCTCTACTGAAAATGGGCTGCTGGCACAGCTGGACTAACCAGGTTAAAAAATGACAAATAAATAAATAACTGAGAAGTTACATCAGTTTCCAGTAAACGTAAAGAATATTTGCACATTAAGTGAGACCCACATCTAAGCTCAGGCATGTTTCTGTAAATATTGTATGTAGCTGTGTACTTGTCTTTGTTTTGTCTCTTTACTCTATAGTGGCTGTTTCTTGTACCCTCCAGGCTGACAATGAAATTAGTCCTTTGTGACCAGTAGTTTACCTCATTTAATACATTTAAATCAATAAAAAAACAGGGCTAATGACATACATAATTTAGTAAACAGGATCTGATACATATGTCAGTATTATGGTACAATATGTACATAGCCTAGTTCATAAACTGGTTCTATATGGTTATTAAATGATTCGACAACCACATCTACAGGTATGTCTATTTTCAGGATATATGGCTACTGTGAGGGGAAAGCACTCATGCTTCAATACTCTAACTCCCACATACACACACACATGCACGTACACAAACACAGACATACACAAACACACAGAGAAACACGCGCACAAATTAAAGTCTAACGAAGCACCAGGTAATGATGGGGTAATATTGGAACTTTATAAGTTAATGCCCAAAAATGCACTAAATATTTTACTTCATACTTTTAAACTAGCTAAAGATTTTACGATATTCCCTCCTTCATGGAAATATATGCTTATTTCCCTAATTTTAAAATCTGATAGAACCCAGCTGAATGTACATCTTACAGGCCTATTTCATTATTAAATGTCAATTATAAATTATTTATGTCTATTATAGCAAGTAGAATTCAACAATTTCTTCCATAAGTAATTAATAATCAAACTGGATTTATACAAAAATAGGAATACTTACAGTAATATTAAAAGAATTTTAATTGTAATTGACTAATAATATGTTGCATGTCTAACAAAGCTGGGTCAGACATGGCTTTGTAAGTCAAGCAGAGATCACCTCTAAGTAGGCGATATGAGACAATGAATAGTTGGAGTTTTTTGAATATGTCCCTATAGGACAAGTGTTTAAGGCCTAGGAACCTCTTTGCGAGGTGCTTTTGCGGCCTTTCCAGTTGTTGCAGGTGTCTAGTGAGGTACATGGCAAATGGGGCATTGTACTCAATGATTGGCCTAATGAGGGGAAGAGTAGATGGAGACAATGACCTCTTTCTTCCTGAATGCAAAACCCTTAGTAATGGGATGTGCCACACAGAAGGACTTTCTGATCACAGTGGCAATGGTGGTGGTGAAAAGAGAGGTTACTGTCAACCTGTGTTCCCAGATCTCTTATAACGCCTTCTGTCTTCAATGGACTACCATCAATGTGGTAATTCAAGGGAACTGGGTTTTTCCCAAAGGGGATGATGACACATTTTTTGGCATTAAGCTTAAGGCCATGGTTTTGACACCAGTCGTTGGTGTCATTGAGGCCTTTCTGTAGGATGTCAGCATCACTTGGGGAGTTAATAACAGCTCCCAACTTGCAATCGTCTGTGAACTTTGTCAGCCAGAGGCCCTTCGTGTTGGCCTGGACTTCAGAGAAGTAGATACCAAACAGGAGAGGATCCAGGACCAAACCCTGTGGGACTCCACTCGTGACTGGTCAGCATTCTGACTTGGAGTCAGCTACTTTCACACTTTGAGTTCTATCTGTGAGCCAGTTTGCAACCCACCTAGTGATATAGGGCTTGATGCCTAGCTTAGTGAATTTTTCTATGATTCCTGAGTGGGGAATGGGATCAAAGGCCTTGGCCAGATCAAGGTAGGCTGTATTAACCACCTTGCCTTCATCTACAGCTCTGATGACTGACTCAAAGAAGTCGACCAAGTTGATCAGGCATGATCTACCCTTCACAAAACCAAACTGTGTAGGATCCAGAGTTTGGAGATTCCCTATATCCTTGTTTATTAGGTCCATGATGATGCATTCTATAGCTTTGCATTTCAGATTCATCAGGCTAATTGGGCGATAATTCCCAGGGTCTGTAGTCGCTCCTCCTTTGTGGAGAGGGATGACTGTAGCAGTGCACCATTCTATAGGGACAAAGCCTGAGGTATGGCTGTGATTGAACAGGGCACACAGGTGAGGTGCCAGTTCACTCTGTAGTTCATGTAGAACACAGCCAGGGATATTGTCATGTACCACAGAAGCTGTATTCTTGGCCTTGGACAGCGCTGTTTTAACCTGTGCAGCAGTAATACTAGGTGCCTAGCAATCTACTGGTATTGTGAGTGGTCCTTTGGGGAGGAGGGGTAAAGTTAGCACTGAATCTGTCGGCCATTATATTGGCAATATCTGCTGGTTCGGTATAGGAGGTACCATTATGCAGTAGCTCAGAGCAAATCTGGGTATTGCAGTGGAGATTCTTTGCATAACTATAGAAGGCCTTGTGGTTGTCTTTACTATCTGCTGCAATTCTGTTTTCATAGCTAGCTTTAGAGGATTTGATGAGGGATCTCAACCTTTTGTTGAGGCTGATAAGGGAGTTTTTCCAGTCTTGGGACTTAGCCCTATTCCGCATCAGTTTTCTCCTTCTGTTGTAGAGTTTGTATATAGCAGGGGACCACCAGATTGGTTTCCTTTTTTTTTTCAGGAGAGCGTCTTGGTTCTATTGGGTATGTTGAGATCCATGCATTTGTGTATGTGTTCATACAGTGCACTGGTGTATGATTCGGCGGTCATGCAACTATTCTCCATTTGCATGGGTGCCGTGAAGTTAGCCACCTCTGTTTTTAGGAGCTCAAAGTTAGCTTTGGAGAAGTTTTTCATGGTGGTTACCTTTGTGAGGGGGATGTGGATTTCCAAGATTATTACTTTGTGGTCAGATCTAACCAGGGAGGAGTTGACTATTGGCGTAGAGCAGCGGTCACCCATGTTAGTAATGACCAGGTCAAGGATGTTGCTACCTTTAGTGGGGGTAAGAACGAGCTGGTCCAGAGCATTGGAATTAATGAATTCCAGAAAGCATTGGGCAAGTGTATTGGTACATGAGTAGTTTTCCCAATTAATGGAGGGGTAGTTGAAGTCACCCAGTATGATAGTGTTAGGTTGGAACCTAATATTCTCCAGGATACTTAGGAACGTGGAGTGTGAATCTTGGGACATGATTGGGGACCTATAGCAGGCTACGACCTGAATCGCTGTCTTACCCAATGTTAGCTACACCTGAAGTATCTCAGATGCGTTATGTTGGGCTACTAATCTAGAGGTGTGTGAATCCTTTATGAATATGGAAACACCACTGCCTTTGGAGCTTCGGTCCAAGTTCTGGGGCCGAAAGGTGTGGAATGAGTTATAGCCTGGTAGTGCAGGGGTGCTTTCTGTTGCCTTGAATCAGGTCTATGTTATAGCACAAATGGAATTGAGAAAAAAATGATGCTTACATCTTCTGCACAAACCAGAATGTCATTAAGGTGGAAACTATTTTCATGGAAATTTATGCCCAAGACTTTTGTTATACCTCATAAAATAGAATTGATGTCTAAAAAGAAAGTGGGTTGCTGGAGATGTGGATTAAATTTTGCAGCTGATTGGCAACATATGATTTGTGAATGTATAATAATTAAAAAATTTTGGAATGATGTCAATTTTTTTTACAGGCATTATTCACTGCTAACTTTTATGTTAAACAAATCACTAATATTGTTTAACAACCCAATTCCTACATGTGCTAAGAAAATTGACTATCCTCATCTTCTGACCCTTTTAACAATTGTGAGGAAAGTGATAACAAAAAGCTGTAAAAGTACTTCTACTCCAACAATGAAAGAATTCTCTAACATTGCAACCAAAACCTGTCAGTTAGAAATTAGAAAAATACAAAATAGATTTGGATTTTTACGCTAATTGCAAAAGTGTCCATGTGGTTTATTTAGCTAAATGCCAAGCTTGTAACTCTTATTATGTTGGAAAAACAAACAGAACATTAAGAGAGAGGATTTTAGAACATGTGGACAATATCAGAAATAATAGGATGATGAGTGCTTTAGCACAACATTTTTCAGAGTGTGGAACTGATCATTGTTTTAAGTTTGCTGTTCTTGAAATGTTAAACTGAGGGTTTAAGAGGGGGTGATCCTAAAAATAGAATGGAATGTACAGAACTGTATTGGATTATAAGTTTGCAAGCCAATATTGGTCCAGGCATGAATGATAGTATTTCTTTAAAGCCAGTGCTTAACAAACATGGCCTAATTCATTGAACAGACTGGCTCTTAACACTCCATTGAGGGGCGTTTCATGAATGAGAGATTCACATCATCATAGATGTTTTTTCTCCATTTTAATTGGATTTAGCCACACTTATTTTTATTGATTGAATTTTAGCTTTTTCTGTTGCTGATAAATGGTTGTGATTTCTTGTTTGATGTAAGGTCTGAGGAAGCAGCTATTTACCGTGAGAGCGCTCACCATTTTGTTTTTTTGCTAGTAAACGTTTTCATTTTTTGATATTATATTTTTTTGTATTTATTGGCAATGCTGTATTCATCATGGTGGTTGAAATCTTTTTTCAGTGTATGTGTGGGAAAATAACTGACTGAATGAATGTACTTTAAATGCTGGACTGAAAGTTCTCAGTGTTACTAAATTTTGCTGCAGTGGTATTATGAAACATGAGCCAGTGTAAGTTAGTGTATTAATAATAATTATACAATGACTGGCCGGTAACATCGTAAAATGAGCATGCTGATTGGCCAGCTCAACCAGTGTGCCCGTTGAGAATATACAACGGAAAAATGTCCGGTCGTCCTGATTTTTTTCCGTTGATATATTCTTTAATTTTAAGGGTTAAAAAAAAAAAAAAGCATAGCAACGGCGATCTTCTTTTCTCCGTTGCTTACTTTCCTGAGCACTGATGCACTGGGTATGCATGGGACGCAAATTCCAAACGCATGCGCAGTACATCAGCAATGGCAAAGCAGAGCTGTCCAGCAGTGGAAGAACAGCACAGCACCATTATACAAGGACATTATTTAAGAAAATTAAGTATTTTTTCTTAAATAATGTCATTGTATAATAGCAATAACCCACTTCTGGGTGTGGGTAATGCTGGCTTTACCCCAAATACAGGACTGGGGGTAAACAAGCAGGGTATATACACAGCTCAAGGATCAGGGACATCCTCACCTGTTAAACAGCATGTCAATGTGTTGTAGCAGACACTGGGATCGCGTAATGGAAACATGTGAGGTCCTGTGGTGCTGCCAGGGTAGGGGAAGAAGTGCTGAGCTGTCAGGAAGAGACTTCAGACGTGAGGGAAAAAAACATCTACTCTTCATGGCTGCCTTGATGATATCTCCGGACCTCTCTTTAGCTCTCACCCTGGCAACTCAAACAATAGTCAGACAAAGGATAATGTATGTAAAGAAATAGCTGGTGCAGTAGAATGAATGAGGGATGAGGTACTGAGTTTGATAGGCAACAGTCATGAAGGGCAAAACATGTCACATAAAAATATGTGGTTGGATATTAACCATAATGGAATACATTATCAACTGACTATAAAACTTAAACAAGGTAGAGGCATGGAGCTTCGACTGTGACCCAGGAAACCAGGGGTCAGTTAGCAGCCACTGCACTGGAAGAAATAGACTGAGAGGGACGGAAGGGATGGGAGATGGCCCACTCATCTCTCCCAGAGGAGAGGAAGGTCGTGGACACTCAGGAAGGACATAGAGAAGTGTGATTCCCACAGTGGAGGCCAGAGAATCTATTTCCCATGTCTCAGGATTAGGGGCAGGCCTGTTTCCTGGCAATGTCCTTTGCAGATGTGAGGTACAGCTAGTGAGGTCACCCCATTGCTCATCTCCCTTCCTCTGCTTACCCAAGCAAGATCAGCCCACTGCACATCCTCCCTCCAATGCAAGGTCAGCCCATTTCACACCCCTTTTTGATGTGTAGCCAAGCATGCAAGGAAATGGTTGGCCATAAGTTAATAACCCTTGAACTGCCCCAGTGGCTGACTTAATGATGGCTCTTCTCAGCTGACTCTCACCCTTGGTGATGAGGAAACAAATGGGTCAATTGGCCAGGTTGGAGCAAAAAGAATGCAAAAAAGTAATCAAGATTTTAGGTGAATTCAACCCACTCAGTATAATAAACTTTACTTAAAACCTTGTTTTTCATTAATACTGTGTGCTACAGCATAGAAACCTACTACAACTGATGAACCACAAGGGTCATTCCTAGACCCACTTCATTTTAACATATTTGTAAGTAATATCCACAAATAATTGCAAACAGTGCCTTAGTGCAATATGCAGATAAATCTACATCAGTAATGTAGCATGGGTAGGGCAAAAGGGAGAGCCCCCCCCCCCCCCCAATGTAAAGTGCTGGTGGGAACAATTGCTGTTATATGTAATAAACTTTAAAATGGCTGTATTGCATTTGTGATCAAATTTGAGTGAGAAAAAAATTGAAACTGAAGTGCTGTAGCATTCCATATGTGGTATAAACTGTACGAATTTAATTTGTTTTTATTTCTCTTCACATTAGACTGGAGAAGAGCTTTTTTTTTTTTTTGAGGGAAACCACATTGGGGGCATTACCAGAGCACATTGTTAACTAGCTACATATTATCTGCTCGAAATCTATGATGGGTATACTGTAATTAATCACACAACAAGCAATCAGTTTTCTAGAAAAGTGGCTTAACAAATCCTACCTCTTTCTAAATGCCAAACAAGCTAAACCAATATGCTTAATTCAAACAGTAGCCATAAAGCCTTTTACAAAATTAATATAAAATTAGTAAATAATGCAGAGTATCGAACTTGGGGCCAATCCAAAACTGCTCAGAATAACAACAGAACACAATTTGAAATATGTTTATCATATTATGTATGTAATGGCTGAAGCAAATAAGAACTGTTTTATAAAGATAAACCATATTTAAATTACCTATCTTTAGTCTACACTGTGGCAACTCTAATACTCCCAACTTTATTATATACATCTATTTTTACTAATGCTGAAAAAATAGTCCTTAACTCATTTACTCCAGTGGAGCTCAGGAAGTTTGCACTGTAACTTCCAAAGGGCAGAGTCTAAGCCTTTTGACAGAATCAAATTATGTCCTCACATTTCAAACAAATGTTCCTATCTCCGGGATTATAGGGGTTACTAAAGAAGTGCAAATGTCAAACTCTTCAGCACAAACAATTTTTACAGTGGTAGTATTCTTTAGGTTCTAGGTCTTAAACCAAATTTTATAAGTCACAGTAAAAGCAGTAATTATTACATTTCTAATATTTTCTAAATATGTTATAATATCTCAGCAACCACTTAAGTTACATACATATTGTCAGCATCATTTTATTTATCTAGCTGAGAGCTTTGATATAAGGCTAAGGAGTTCTGTCTGTGTTACGTGGTTGTTGAGATATTTAGAAAAATGTGAAAATTATATTACTATAAATTAATATCATTAAAAACAACAGTTACCTGCACTAGACATAGATCAAATATTAATGCAGTTGAGTCTGCTATTGTGTAAGCTTTAAGATGAAATATTTTAAAAACTTGTACATAGCATGGTTATGAAATTATTGATGCAACTATGAACAAGCAATATTTGACGCCTAGAGGCATCAGTAGGAGTTAACTGCACATGCACCTGGAGGCATCACTCTGATGTAATGAGTTAATAAGTTTGAAATGCCCTATAACAAAATAACCACATGTGCAGCTAGCACATCCAAAAACACTCACCACTGTACTGCACTGAGCAGTTAGGATGGTTTAAGCTACAAAACATGCTAGCATTTAATTAATTAAATGTAACACAATGTGTTGTATCATTCTGAGAAATGCCCCACTATAGTATCACAGAAATGTATATCCCACTAATATTACTCCAACCCCTCAGACAAAACTAATGACTTGTAATCAAATCAGCTAACCATTCTGATGAACTTTATCCCCACTGACATAACCTCAAAGCCCAATGCTAGAATCTTCCACCACAAACTAATGGACACACTAGTAACTAAATGGCACTGTCAGTGTAACACACACATAATTAAATAATCAAAATATCATAGCTATTAAAGTACAGTAGAAAAAATAAAATGTGCTTCAAATATAGTCTGATGTTTTAGATTCCCATATACTTTCACAGACATAATGCTCTTATGTTTACTCCCCAGCATCATCAAAGCCGTACTCCTGCATCTCTATATTCCATATCTGGTTTCCTCAATATAGTTGATATATTACCTGATCTCTCCTTCACCTAATGTAATCTCCCATTCTCCCCAGGTACCATACCTGTTCTATTTTAAATGTGCATTTACCTTCTAACTAGTAATTCAAATAATGTACAATTTACTTGAATTTTATTGTCTAGCTGTACCTACATGTTTTTTCTCTGTAACAATTATATTTATGCATATTATCTGTTATGTGGTTAATATGTTATGCTAGCTGTTACTGTATTCTTTAAGCTTTTCTTCCCCAGCTGCCACTGAAAATGTCTCTAGCCCAGCTGGACTGCCTCAGTTAAATGGATAATAAATAACAATAAAAAAATAAAAAAATAAAAATTAAAAAGTCATGTATACATACATTATGCAAATAAAAAATAAATATCAGATTTCAATTGATCTCTGTCAGAAATAAGATGAAATATGCAAATTAAAAATATGCATTTCAACTTATTTCTGAAGCAGACCACAGACTGAAATGTCAGTCTTAGTTTGCATTTTTTAGTTTTTGTGTGTGTATTCATACTCAACTTTTTCTACTTTGTCTATAGATATCATACGTGCAAAATGTTTGTTTGAGTAACTTCCTCTCAGTACACATTAAAGTTGCATGCAGAGTTTTCGACTTCTTTGCTCAAGAATTAGGAACAAAACCTGAAATAGTTGAGTAAAAAAGACCCAACTCAGGCACAAATTGTAACTAATACTTTAAGTCAATTGAAAAGCTAATAAAAACAACAGGTTTTGTCTCAACATGAATTTTCTGAAAAAGAATTATGACATTCTGATGTCTGCCATTGTTGGCTAAGAGTAACCCTTAGAGATTTACCAGAAAATCAAACATTTTACAAAGGCAGAACAAAAAATGGCAAAATCAGGGACATTCCAGAGGTATGGCTGCTTGTAAAATTGCTTAGATATTTATACACTTCAAAACTAATTTTTGATACGAGACTGAGAATAAAAGTATAAAGAAACTGAAATCCTAACATGTCATAGTGCTCGGTCAATGGCAGTCAAGCTCAGGAGAAACAAATGTTTATGGGACTGTTTTTAAAAGACTGGCATTAGGGTAAATTATAGGTATCTAATCAGAAATTCTGATTTTTTTTTTCTGAGTCAGTAATGCTTAATTTTAAGATGCAGTACATTTTTTGCCTGTTATTTGGCCACAGGGTGATGTAAAAATTATTTAAAACCTACTTTTGCCAACCGAAAAGGATTGGGTTGGGAGGGTGGCCTAATGATTAAGGTGTTTACTTTACAAATACAAAGTACAGGGTTTGAGTCTCACAAAGGATAATTGGCTAGGCTTAAAATGGCTCGCAAGGGCAGTTAGCTTAGTACTAATCTATGAACCTATAATAGTTCCTGGACTATTTAAGTAAAGTTTTATTTATTTTAGTATTTCCCTCTTTGAGCTAGTAGTGGTAATTTCTTTACTTATTTATTTCTATTTGTTGACCATGAAAGTCTGACTAGAAAAAAAAAACTTTTCATCACAGGCCCAAGGAGAAAAACTCCACAAAAAAATTATAAGATGTCATACATTAACACAAAGAATAAAGGTGTTATAGGATAATTACAATGCAGAGACATAGCATTAAACGAAACCTTCCAATAAAGTACACAAACATAATTTAAATCATGTAATAATAGTGTGATGATGCTACACTGACATACCATTGTAAGTTCCATTACAATACAGCAGTAGATATTTGTGAGTAATAAAACTAGGGTCTATATTAGAACATTGAAGTTTCAAAACTTCGAATGTTCTAATATTGAACCCTATTCAGCGAAAGCTGAAAACATCGAACATACAGAACAGCGAATTTTTTCCTACGGAAAACATTCGCTGTTCCAAAACACGTACGCACAACAGAAGCACACCAAACAAACAGCAATCTACACACATACACCTACAATCTTACACCTAACCCTACACTAAACTATACACATACCACTAACTATCCACTTACCTTAACCCAAACCCTAACCCTAAGGTCTGTCACTGTCGCACACTCACCTCACCCACGCCCTAACCCTAGCTCACCCACCCCTCCCTAACCTTCATGTCCACACAATCGCACACTTACCTGACCCGTGCCCTAACCCTAAGTCACCTAACCTGCCCTAACCCTCACGTCCACACAATCACATACATACCTAATCCGCACCCTAACCCTAATTCACCTAACCCGCCCAAACCCTCACGTCCACACAATCGCACACATACCTAACCCGCACCCTAACCTAACTAACCTAACCCGCACTCGGTCACACACTTACCTGAACCAGACCCGTAACTTTCCACCGCAGCGCTGAAAATACCGAAGCAACAGAAACGGACAACCAAATTCTTTCCCTAGGAAAAAATATTCGGTTTTCTGTTGCTTCGATATTTTCAGCTTTTGCTGAATAGGGTTCAATATTAGAACATTCGAAGTTTTGAAACTTCGATGTTCTAATATAGACCCATAAAACTAGGTACTTTGTATTTAATGCCAAAATCAAGCTGAGTTGGAAAGAGAGAAAGTAACTGCAGTTAGATGTGGTTAAATAAAACAGAGGTCATGATGGTTGGTTAGCACTTAAGATAAATTTTCAAGAATGAGAAATAATATAACAGAGACTTTTATTTTGAAACAAAGTGAAGGTTAGGAGGCAAAAATGCACATAATATTAGGATGCCATGAAATAGTAAGGAGTAAATTAAACAGTAGTTATTGGTGCTTACAGTTAAGGTGTTAGCCTGAGGTTGAGCATAAAGCAGGTAAAATGTGTTGTCATTTATTTGAGATATGCTACCTCACATAATTTGCATTTGCTTGTAATTTTAACTTGTAAAATAAAATGAAATATATTTTAAAAAGGAAAGGAAGAGGATGATATAGGCTGTGTGTGGTGTTTGCTTCAAATGAATAAACCAATAAAAAAGTAAGAATAACTTATCTTGTCTATTTTCCATTTTTACCTTTTCGACTTTTTAATTCTTTACTACGATTCTTGTATATATATATATATATATATAAAACAAAATTGAGGGATGCTCTGAAGTTTTAATCCTAAAGTATACATCTTAAAACATGCTAAATATTATTAAAAGGCACAATAGACTATGGGCAGGATTCACGAAGCCTCCGTGTAAGAGTTATAACTCATACACGGAGGCTGCAGTTAAATGGAGTGATGTCAGCATGCTCTGCATATTCATGAGAGCATGCTGAATCACACTTAAGGCCAACACGGTCCATGTAAGACAGTAGGGGGTGTGTCCGTAGGCCGAGCCCTGTAAGCGGACACGCCCCCAGAAGAGGAAAAGTTCCCAAAGTAAACACCCACGACAGAGTCCACGGAAATGTGAATAAACAGAACACAACACATGCCCTCACAGACTATGAACAGAAAACATATAAATAAACATGTTATATATATTTTTAAATTGTAAAAATGTTTAACCGTGAGTGCGCTCGTTTGCGCGGGCGTGCCCGTAGCGCAGCTACAGTTAGCAGTCAGTGGGAAAGCATATAAGAACTAAATATGCAAAATAAGCCAGGAAGCAATATCGTAGCAGTAGAGATGTTGGCTGAAGAGCAGGCATTCATGGTTCGAGCCCCCACAACACCATTTTTTTTTAGCAAAATAAGCAGGAAACAAGTCCCTGACAAATATTTACACATAAAACCACAATTTATGTAAAATGTAATGAAATAGCCCATTTATATTGAAGAAATGTGAGGTAACAAAATAATAAAAAATGCCAGATGTGCCTATAGCTGAGCTACAGTTTAACAGGGTGAGTGCATCTGCCCGTAGGTGAGCAGTGGTTTAACTGTTGCAAAATGAGTGCCCGTAGCTGAGCAGTGGTCTAACACGCTAAATCTATGTGCCCCTAACTGAGCTGAGCGTAATATGCATGCCGATAGCCAAATGAGGCTTAAACCAGCGTACCCCATTTGTGCGGAGCTGCACACCGTGCAAACAAGCTAACCAACGGGCAACGTTGAGCAAGCCATATCAAAACTGCCTTTACACAGACACACCCCTCAGCATGTCTAGACAGTCATGAAAAATAAAAAGCAGTGGCCAGGTTCGAACCCAGGATACTATACACATAGTCAAGGTACAGAACCACTAAGCCATGACAGCAGTACCTTTAAATGCAATAATAGCTAATATATAGGAATGAATACAAACTGGAGCATGACAATGCAGGTTTACTGAAGTTGATACAATTCCAAAATGGGCAATCACAGATATGTGCGGGAAAAACGGACTATATAAGCTCCATAGGCAGGAATACACAGCATAAACGATTGTAGAACTGACCTGATGGCAGAATGACAGGAGTAGGAGAGGGTAGTTGCTTTTGAGCACAGAGGTGGGATGTTGAGGAATCCAGGTACATGATCTGGCTCCTAGTCCATAATCATGAGGCCCAACTCATGCAGGGCCAGGTCCTCTGGGGAGCATACAGGGCCGAGGCGTGGGACCGGTTGGCTCATGATCTCACCAGTGCCACAGGGATTCCAAGGACTGGTGAGCAGGTCCGTCACCACCATGCGGACCTGAAGAGATGCAAGCAGGACCAACTGAACCTTTGGATCCAGGAGGCCTGGCAAACACCCAATGCCCCACTACTGAATAAGTTACATTTAATTATGTATGTAAGAAATTAAACTAGCTGATATTATGGAGATGTGTATTCCAATATTACTTCATTTATATTACAGCTGCAGGTGTCCGTTCTGCGAACCGCAGAGCCTATGGCGATAGGCTGGTACGGTTGCGCCACCAGACAGGTCAGTAATCCACTACCAGTAACTGTAAAGAAATATAAAAGTATGACAGTCAGCAAAAGAGTGCAGTGTAGTCAGTAAGGAATAAAATGTGCAAGTAACAGTGTGAAAGTGTCTGCAAGTATTGCTTGATTACAAAAGTGTGTTTCAGCCTGTAAGTTAAACCGAAAAATGAAACTGTCTGACATATATTCTGAAATAAAAATGCCCTACCTGTAAGAAAATAGTACACAACCTGCAGCAGGCTGAAAAGTATAGCTGCAGAAGATGATGAAATCACATGTGTGAAATATATCCCTGTTGAAATACTGAAACATGACAGAAGTTAGACTGCTGGAAAGGATTGTAATAACTACAGGTAAAACATGTCAATAAAGCCTAGAAGTAAGTACCATCCTGAATAGTAAAATGAAAGCAAGTGAGAGAGTGTGAGAAAGTGTCATGAATCCAGCAATACAGTAGTAATAACCCCTGAATAAAGTATACTGCAGTCAAGACAGAATGAAATGCATGTGAGAATCAAAACCAAACAGCGAAATCTGTTCAAAGTGTTGCTGCATCTGGAATGTGTATCCCAAAATCTGGATATGTTGCTCTCAGTCTGCAATATGCAGATAGGATGATTGTCTGATATACCAAACATCCACACTTGTCTACAGCTATATAAAGCAAATGTAGCAGAATGATGTAGCAGAACAAAGCTAGATATGAATGTGCATGAAGAACAATAAAATGTATATTGATGTTGCAGTAACAGTCCTATCACCAAGTTGAAATAGTTATCATATAGGAAACTGTAGTTAGAACAGTAGTGTGTGTATATAACTGTAGCTATTAGAAATGTACAGCATATGTATTGTTATTCGAAGGTGTTAATATTATTTCCTTTACCCCACCCTATAACCACATATAACCCATTCCACGTGAAAATGGTATGTGCAATCACAATTAACACCCCTGGACGTTTGTCCTGCTGGGTCATATATATTTGCATGTCCGTTGATGCATCTGCCCTGTTCATACATCCACACCTGATGGCCTGTTGCCATCAATTAACCCTGCATGTTGTTGGACTGTGTATTTCTGTTCAAATTATGCATGTGTTATGCATGCTGTTCAATGATGTGAATATCTGGGTGTTTGGTTAATGGGAATACTAATGCATGCTGTTACAATTAATTGTGAATGGTATTATATGTCACTAACCCAAACTGTCATGACATAATGCAAAACATAGGACGTCAGGGAAGGCGGGTTCCAGCGAACCCACCTCTCCCACCTCAGCTGGCGAGTGCACCTGGCACTAGTGCCGAGTCCGGACCCTCCTCCGGTGGCTCTGTGCCACCTGTGGGTGGAAGCGCTGCAGGGGATGGGGCTCGCCCCCCCCTCTGCAAGTGTGGCCAGAGGAGAACCACCACTCACCCTCCATAGCGTCCTGACTGTGGTGCGTAGGGAGATTCGGGACTCTGTTCTCGAGCCCCTACGCCAGCTCGAGGCACGGGTGGCGCAACTAACGGGCATGCCTGTTGCCCGGCCTACACAGCCCCCAGCACAGCCCCATCCTGGGCAGTGAAGGAACAGTGGCAACTGCCTATGGGTGGGGATATCAGTTCCACTGTTGCCATCTGTGGGCTCATGGGCTCTGGATATCCAAACCTCCGTCCCCGTCAATTGTGTAACCCCCCCACACATGTCATACACCGCCCCTGTATGCGTCTTGTTTGTCTTGTCTGTTTACCTACCCAACCTACCTCCCCAGCTGTACCGACTTCCTTCACCTGACATACCACTCTCACCTGAAAAAGGGCACTCTGTACCCACAAAAAAATTACGCCCCATACATAGCTGCCCATTCCGCACACATGTCTGCTGTACATGGAACCTATCAATTACAATTGGCTGTACAACAAGTATTATTGTTGTCCTGACACCTCTCTCAGGGGTGGAAGGTTTCAAATGTCACACCAAATTACATACATATGCACAGCTGTTGCTGATGAAGAAATGGGCAGCTATGGGCCTTACCTACATCCCTCCTGCACATCCCAAGCTTGTTTCCCTACTATCTTACCCTCTTTGTGACCCCTTTTTCACCACTTTCCTGTCTCCCCATTTTCTTTTCTTTCAAAGAAAATAGCTGGTGTGCGCCAGAGTAAGCACTGTTAAGTTGTAAGCGGGTGTGCGGTGTGCGTGAGCTAACTGGCAGTACGCATGCGTGAGCTCCGCGCAAACCAGCGCTAACCCGGTTACAACTGCTTAAAAGTGCCTTAGTCACTTTGATTGATAGGTCCTGTACTCAGTTCAAAAGCAAAATAAAATCCCACTGTCAGTCCCGAACCCAGGACCTTGGAAACACTAGTCTGTACGACCTACCACTAAGCCATGACTCTTATACAAAAACATTGTGCTAAAATAAATATAACATGTAATAGTAGGAATGAATGTAAAGGGAATATAGGATGTGTAGTACCCAAAGCATGTCATTTAAAATTATTCTCAAAACTGCTGGATTTCCATAATAGTAGTGTGTGAACAGAAACAGCCATGCTAGTTGGTAGCTTGTAGATAATAAGGTCAGTTAAAGTACATATATAAATGTATGTATATGTACATATATATATATATATATATATATATATATATATATATATATATATATATCTATATATAGCTGTAGGAGTCATTGTGCATACACACTTGCTACAGGGAACATGAGAGAGGAATGGAGAAATGTGAATATACAACACAGCCTGAATCATGAGAGAGATACTAACCTTTACACTCACAGAACACTGTCCACAGCATACCAGCATGGTCCCCGCCCTCACAATCAGAAAGGGCAATGCCTATCCCACATACCCTTTTATAGCACTGACCTGAAATCACAGTGAGAACTGCAATCAGTATACAACTGGCTGTATGCAATTAGCAAATGCTGGCTTACAATTGGTGCAGAGGCCATCACATGGACCTATGCAGATACCTACAAAAGCATCCAGTGCTAACACTCCCCACATGCAATACATTCATTGCATTGTCTGTAAGCAGACAGAGGGAGAGCGAGAAGTGAGAGAGAGAGAGAGCAAAAAAAAAAAAAAATACACTGTGACTCTGTCACCCGAAGCTGTCAGCACTG
This sequence comes from Protopterus annectens, assembly GCF_019279795.1. Taxonomy (NCBI): domain Eukaryota; kingdom Metazoa; phylum Chordata; order Ceratodontiformes; family Protopteridae; genus Protopterus; species Protopterus annectens. Next base: position 709,429,136 of record NC_056736.1, read on the forward strand.
ACAGTAGCAGCAGCAAGCAGAAGCAGTGGTAACGCAACCAGCTGTGACAAACACAGGTAATGCAAAGTAGCAGGTTAATAGTGTGCATACTGTGAACCCTCCAAATGTGCCATAGGTCTGTATCCATAGGTATGTCCATGTGATATGTTGTGTGTACGTAGTTCCACCAAAAGGGGATGACCATACATTACATGTCAATCAGTCTTAGGCCATGATCCTGGCAGCAGTTGTCTGTGCGTTGGCCCAGCAATGGCTGTAGTGACTGCTTTGAAAGGTCAGCCAGGTTCAAAAGGCAGGATCAGCCCATCCCAAAGGCACACTGGCTGGGAACAAGTGTCTGCAGGTACCCGATATCACTGCATATGCATCCCATACTGCATAATTCCATAGCTTAGCAGACCAGGCCCATTATGCATATGATGTGGTAATTCCCAGGGTCAGTCGAGGTGCCCCCTTAGTGGTGTGGGACCACTGTTGCTGTATGCCACTGTCCAGGTACATATCCTGTAGTACGGCCAAGATAAATTATCATTGTTATATGCGGTTGTATGTCCTCTCAGAGTGCCAGTAGCACACATCCAGGGATACCACAAGGTCACAGTGATGCTGTGTGTTCTTCTCTGCTGAGGGTGGCCCTCACCTGGACATGTAAGATGATAGGGAGGTTACATCCAGCTGTGATAAATATTTCAACTGGTGGGGGAGAAGGAGGGGGGATACGTGCACCGAACATGTCCGCAAGATTGTTGCCAATATCCGTGTGTTTGGTGAATGTTAAGTAGGTGTGTATTAACACAGAGTATATCTGAGGCATGTGGTCCATATGTGTAACATAACTGAAGAAGGCCTTGTGGTCCTCCATAGTGTATGTGTCCATTTCCCTCCCAGAGTAGGCCATGGCCGTTGTTATGATGAACCGTAGCGTAGTACCAGTGCTGACCACAGATGCCTTCCCTTAATGTGAATGTGCTCTGTCCTGCAGTAGACTCCTGCTATTGTTATACAATCTGCTTCTGTCTGGGGTCCACTGGACAGGATGCCTAACCTTTGTGCATAGGGTCTGGGTTAGAAATGTGTGTGCAAGTTCCATGCAATCTGTGGCATGTCCGTGGTAAGCATTTGCCAAGGGGTCAGCAGTGTGGCTTGTGGCTTCCACTGGCACAGTGTGCTGCATGGATACCATCTTAGTCCCAGCAGGTAAATAACTTTCTAATCACATACATATCAAAGTAGTCTACTGTGCTGGTGGTGGTGGTGGGATATGTATATCCAGGCCGAGTAACTTCTGCCCACATCACAGTAGTGGATGGTGTCCCACATACAGTACCTTGGGATGAACCCCCAGAGTGATGTTGTGCATTGCACCTGTCAGTGTGTGCTGACCGATGGGGCATGCTACTATGTTGTGTGGAATGTGGCAGGTATTGTTGCACAGGTGTTGGCTGAGCACTGATATCTGGCCATGTACCTGTGTATCCACCATGACACACACACATGCAACATATGGGAGTAGTAGTATATCACTACACATGAGTATCATGTATAGTATGTGTGCCATATATTGCTGACATGGTCTGCTGATATCCTGTTTGTGTTTTCTTCCAGGGAGATGGCGTGACAGCGTAACCCCGCCTACTCTGTGGTGGAAGATGAGGAGGAGTATGGCATCCTGTTTTCCCGCATCAGTCAGAATCAGCAGGAGAGGGCCGCACTGTGGCAAGACCTTGTCCGTAGGGTAAATGATATTGGCACACATAACAGGACATATGAGCAGGTACAACATCACTGCAGTGATTTAATCCGAAGTGTCCAGCAGCGTGCATCAGATATCCACAGGCAACAGGTCGCCACAGGAGGTGGGGGGGTACACATCCCCCCCTCACCAGACTGGAGGGGCTACTCCTAAGTGTTGTGGCTCCAGCCCCGGAACACAAACAGCAGTACACCTGCATTATGATGGAGGCTGGTTCCACACAGCAGCACGACATGGAGCGTGCAGGTAATATGCCATATGTACACTTGACTGTTCTGTACACTGTATCATATGCAATATCAATGGCACAGTTGTGACCACTGACATTAATCTCATCATTTCTGCAGGTCCCTCCAGGGTTACAGCAAGGCAGGCCATCCATGCTGGTGAGTGTGTTTAACATAACCTATAATAGTCCTGATAATGCTAGTAACAGTAGTGTAACTCAGTAGTGCTCTGTGTGTATACTGCGAGGTGTGCATGTGCATGTGTGCAGGTGTGCCTGTGCCCATGTGTGCATGTGTGCATGTGTGCAGGTATGCCTGTGTCCACGTGTGCATCTGTGCATGCGTGCCTGTGTCCACGCGTGCATCTGTGCCTGTGTCCACGTGTGCATCTGTGCATGTGTCCACGTGCATGTGTGCATGTGCGCATGTGTGCATGTGCCCATGTGTGCATGTGTCCACGTGTGCATGTGTGCATGTGTCCATGTGTGCATGTGTCCACGTGTGCATGTGTGCATGTGTGCATGTGTGCATGTGTGCATGTGTGCATGTGTGCCTGTGTGCATGTGTCCACGTGTTCATGTCTGCATGTGTGCCTGTGTCCATGTGTGCATGTGTGCATGTGTCCATGTGTGCATGTGTGCATGTGTGTATAAGTGCATCACTGGTAACAATGTCTGGAGACTGTAAACTGTGTTTCCTGTCTTCCTCCCACAGGTTCTGGGGCTGCTCTGGTGACCTGCAGCAGGGAACCTGAAACCTGTGCCATGGCTACTGGTAATGATGATATTTGTGTAATGGTACAGGAAGGTGTGTCAGGGTCTGCCATTGGTCAGCCAATTGACAGTACACAGCTGTCAACCCCATCATTGCGCACAGTCATCCTGTCTGTACATCCTTTGTCACCATTGTCCCTAGGTGATGGACAGGATACACTGGGCACAGACCAGGGTAATGTGGTACCTGTGGCACATGCATCCCCACACAGCAGCCATGGGCAGGGTCCTCCGATGGTACCACACAGACAGTTGCCCATGGGTTCTCGTGGGAGCATCCGTGGGCGTACTGCCTCTGGCCGACATGCCCAAAGAGGTCTGTCAACCTCAGCTATGTTTCGGACTGTCATGCAGGCACAGTCACGTACGGAAAGGTACACCAGACAGGGTCTGAGGGAGCTGAGAGCATGTCGCACAGCCATGACAGACAGTATGCGTGACATTGCGGATGCTATCCGTAACTTCACCGATGTCATAGACAGACGTTGTGGGGACATATTACAGCAGTTCCACAACCAGATGTTCATGAGCCAGGGTAATGGTGGGCATTTGCGGCGTCGACGTGGCCGTATGCCGACAGCAGCAGCAGCTGGCAGTCAGCGCGGATGACAGGCTCGCGCATGCCCCCATAGTGCCAGCAACAGCCCCAGCAATGCTGGGTCTGTGCTGTCATCGGAACGCCCCAGGAGACCATGTGCACATGGCTCTGGACAGTCCCAACAGGGACTTGTGTCCAGTCAACACACTCCCGCTTCTGATGACAGTACCCAGTCTGGCTTAGTACTGGATACGGTCCGTAGAACGCCTGCCAGGCACAGGTACTGTGTCCGTGCACACAGACACTGATCTGTATGGCCTGCCAGGTGCAGTATGTGGCTGTCCACAAACCCCTGTATATGGCAGCCATGAGGTGGAACTGTGTGCGTGCATACACACATGCGAAATGTTAACACCTAGGGTGACCACATACATGCACACACTGCACCAACACTGCCTCACCCTGTACTGCTGCCCCTCACCAACACACATACACACACATGTCAATTGGTGGTATCAGTGGTTGACTCAGGCATACCTAATCCACACCCTGTGCATATGATGACACTGTGCCACCTCCTGCAATCTCCAACATCATTGCGGGAACAGGTAAACACATTGCTGATGCACAGGGTGACTACATAGAAGTGTATTAGTAGTATCATGTTGGTAACAGTACAGTGTGCTGCTATGACTGTGTGTTTATCCCAGCATGCCTGCTGCAGTAACTGTATGAATGTCCTGAATTGTTATCTGCACCCATAGTACATACCAAAGTATAACAGCTGCACATAATTGCATGCCGGTGGTAAGGTTGTCAACAGATAGCCGCATACATGGGTAGCACAGGGGGAAAGCTAACGCAAGTAGTGATATGCAATGGTGGACATGTACAGTAATGGTGTCAAGTTGCCCACAACGACTATGCCATGTGGATGTTCGCGCATGTAGATATGTGTGCAGTACCAATGTAATCCAAATCACAAATAAGTATGACATAATATCAGTTCTACCATGGGCATCTGCACTGCGTATTCCTGGGTACATGTTGATAGTGCCTACATATTTGCATTGTTACTTACTGTTATTGTTAACCCTTCTTTGTTGTATAATGCACTATTTCCAGCCCTGTTTACCGTAGCTTTGTTTGCATGCATGTTTGCTTGGGGTTCCCTGGACCACTGCTTACACCTGCAATGCAGAGTTACAGTGCTTCTGTAGACTTCTAGTGACATCTGCATAGCGATAATCGTATGTCAACTTTACACATGACAGAACGTCACTATCTGTCCTGTATGCATGTACGTTGCCTGTGACACATTGCACACGTCTTACCTGGCATTTACCCACGTGTGCAGTCATATATGTCAGTGCTATGAAACAGTAGCAGTACACCCACACATACACACCTTCAGTATGTTGTTCCCCATTGGCTCTATGTGTTGGTACTCACCATGGCAATCACACTACTAGGGTAGCATGTGCAAAGGTAACCTGTGAATCGCCTCTATGGTCCAGTTGTGGTTTATGTGAGTCATGTGTCAATGTCACAGCTGCCACATGTATGCAGTCAGCCATCACCCTTGGCCAGGAACGTACAACACATGTGTGGGATGTCACCACACAGCCAATCTGGGGACTGCTCTCTCTGAACCCAGTAATGCCATACCCTGTCAGGTGGCATGTCATATATACTACATCCTGGACAAACATCAACCCCAATCCCTGCTGCTACTATTGATAATACCCCTGAAGATGTTCCTGAGAGTTTTGACCAGTTCTTTACTGAGACATTTCAGGCCCTAGCTAGCCATCTACCTCCTAGCTCCCCTGGTCCTGAAAGTAGCACCCCTAGAAAACTACTTGTGTTCAGCTGCCAACCAGTCGCCACTTCACTTCTCTGTACCTTGATTGAAACAGTGAAACCCACTACACTTTCTGCTGATCAACTCCCTGCCGAGTACCTATCAAAACCAGATGATGCTATTGCTTACCCCGTCTCAAAGGTAATCAAAGGAACCATGGTAGAATCTAACTTTCCCACCGTCTGGAAAATGTCATATGTAATCCCACTTCACAAAGGAGGCAGCTCTACTGAATTCTCCAATTATAGGCCAATAGCTATACTCTCTCCACTTGCAAAGATTATGGAAACTTTCTTCATAGACAATTCATGCACCACCTAATCCAAAATCGCATTATGGCAGACACTCAGCATGGCTTATGTCCTCATCACAGCACTACTTCAGGCCTCCTAGCCTTTACTAACACCATAAACCATACTTGCAACACTAATTATATATCCTCAGCCCTCTTTTTGGATCTTTCCAAGGCATACAATATGGTTGATCACCAACTTGTACTCCACACCCTGCAAACACTGTCTAGTCTAGATACTGGAGCCTTCCAATGGTTTCAATCCTACCTGCATGGTCGACAGCAGGCTGGCCTCTGGCAGAACAAACTCTCTAACCTTCTACCTAACACCCTCAGAGTACCACAAGGCCCTATACTAGGGCCCTTGCTGTTCTCCATCTTCATTAACGACCTTTATACTGTCATCCCAAAAGTCAGCTGTATCCAATATGCTGAAGACTGTACTCTGATCTGCTCAGCCACATCTCCAGTAGAGTTATGGTCAGCTACCCAGACCACCTTTAATACAATAGAAAACTGGCTTTCTGAACATCATCTGATCCTAAATCCCAAATAAACTAAACTGTTGTTATTTCACCAACACGTAGGTCTACCACTTTCACCATTACCATAACATCAACTGATGGCACAATAATCTCCCCTGACCCATCTCCGAAACTATTAGGTGTCATCATAGACAATAATCTCAAATGTGACCTACATGTTAACCAGATTATGAAAGCCATCAATAGAAAACTAGGGTCACTTTACAGAATTAAAGCCTTCCTAGCCCCTCCAGCTAAAGGTGCCATAGCTCGCTCACACCTTGTTTCAACCCTTCTGCATGCATCCCCTCTACTCTCGAATATGAACAAGACTGTCCTTAACAAACACTCAATTTGCTTCAACCACATTGCCAGGTTTGCCACTGGGCTGCCTTTTAGGACACATCATTGCATCAATCTAAATCAGCTTGGTTGGCTTGCAATACCCAGCCTAATACAGTATAACCAACTGATTATGGCCTATAAAATCCTCTATAATCCAGACAATACTCCTGCACCTCAAATATTATCACCCCCTATAACAATCCTAGACTGCTTCGATCCTCTAACAAATTACTACTTCAGACTAGCAAGTTTAATAACACAGCTGGTGATTCTCTCTTTGCAAACCCTGTAAGTAGATCCAGTAAATTCACATCCAGCTGATATTACCCTACTGTCCACCTTAGGTCAATTTAACAGTAGACTCAAACAACATTTGTCACTTAACTGGCTATGTCAATGTATCAAGCCTGGCTAACTCTAATGTGTAAACTCTGTGAACCACTTTACTGTGTAATGTTAATTTAATCCTGACTTGTGCTCAGGACTAACATTAACCTGTGGAACATGTTTGACTTGCTTACTTATGTAATCTCTGTAAATAATATGTTTGTAATATGTAATGCTAGTATTATGTAATGCTGTATCTGCTACCCTCGTAGTTTGTCTCCACGGGCCTCCCCTGGAAATGGACATGCATCCAGTCGGACTATCCCAGTCAACAAATGTAGGATAAATAAATAAATAAATAAAATATATTACAGTGACTACAATACAAGTCAGACATTGACACGCACTGACAGCATGCTGAACACACTGGGGCATACATGGGGACTCAGAATAGCAGCCTGCCTGGGCATCACACACCTCCGCAGCTGGCACACAGGCATATGTTCCATCAAAACAGAGCACATGCCACACATGGCACGCACATCCCCTGTGCCACACACTCACAGCCTGTAGGGCTACACAACACACCTGCTACAGACGTGTCAGGTACCTGTCTTGTGTGCTGCACTGGGGTCCTGCTCAACAGGCTGTATCTGGTGAAGGTCACAGTGATATGCCTCAGGGGCACTATGGTCCACCACAGCACACATGCATACAGGTCAGTCAGAGGCATGGACAGATATGACTCACTCATTGACCATGCCAGTATGGCTGCCTGAGACATACCTCCCTGGACTACATGATAGGGAACATAGAATGGATCTCTCAGCATGTGGCACAGGCCAGTATGAGCCTGATGTTGGTTGCCAACATACCCTCACCAGGTATTCTACCACTATATGTGGGAAGGGTGTTGTATGTCTACATTATGCTCAGTCTCCACTGTCATTCATAGGGTATCCACTGGCTGTCAACGTGTGCCTACATGCTAGGGAAGCCACAATGATGTGCAAGGGTCATCTTGCACGTGACACCCATGGCCCGATGTATAATGGCAAAGCTCCTTGGTACACACATACTGGCTTATGCTGCAGGACATGGTTTACATAGCCACCTCCGTGGGTATCACACAGGTTAGGACACTAACAGTGCTGCTACACAACAACAGCAGTGTACACCGGAAGATGCATGCACCAGACACTGCCCTCAGCACGGTGAACTGCAATGTCTGTGCAGTACCAGATTCATGATTCATGGCTCACAGGTGTTACCCATCACTGACAGGTTATGCCCCATACCATGCCTGTCGTCCCCTACACATGTAACACACATGGATAGGGGGGTGGTATCCCAAGGTAACACAGATACACACACCTCCAGGTTGTTGGCACAGCTCAAACCCTCAGGGCCTACTCATGTGCAGCTAACAGTGTGTTGGACTGCCATCTGGTTCATAGCCTGGCACACACAACCCTCCCATACACAGGAAGACCACCTATCCTCCATAACAACACTGGCAATATGACAGTCTCAGGAACTGTGTTTATATGGCCAGACTGCATCCAGCCAGACATTGTGTGTGAGCATTACTGTAGCTACAACACACTAGTTGAAGGGTTCACAGCATGTGGTCACTGAATTGCAGTGGAATGACATGTTACCACTACCACAACCGGTGGGAACATGCAGCACCTGTACATCGACTACATGTACACTATATGGCCCAGACCAGATGTGTATCCCCTGCTGTAGGTCTTTCACCATAGACACCCACACTGTATAGAGACATACCATGTGCGGACCCTGCACAGTAAGACACAGTCATATTGGTATACATTGCAAATACCATTTATCCACTCAAGGCATGTGTCAGACATGGTAACTACTGCAGGTCACAGGTATTTATGTGTATGTGTCACACACATACATCATGTGTGCAATGCCATTGCTGGATTAGGCAATGGCATGCATTGTTATGTACAAACACCCACACAAGGTCATACTGTGTGACACAACCACACGTGACAGTTGTGGGTTACCAAAACATGCCTATCTGTACTCTGACAATGGTAATGGACACAGTAGCAGAGCACACTATTGGCATTACTAGCCAACTAGCCCTGTTTGGCTGTGCTGATAGTTTGGTGACATCCCCTGTGTTTACTGGGGGAGTATGCAGCATCTGGTGTATTGTAGTAATTGCCAAAAGGATCTGTTCTCTCACACTTGCATTTACACACACCCTACTACCCCCACACACATGCACACTTGCCATTTGCAGAATTCATTCCCCTACCTAACTAAGTCATGACACATAAGAGAGACGCATTAGCAAAGCGCACCATTCGGTTTACTAGATATTTCCTCTTCTCTGGCTGTACTTATAGGGTGCTGACAACATCAGTATTTTGAAAGGGTAATGTGCATCAGGTAGTGTGATCTCCTGATTGCCAAAACTAACATGTTTTTCATACAGAAATGCACACACACAAACTCCCCACATCCAAACACACACACATGCCATTTACAGGTTTCAAACTCCTACCTAACTACATTACGATACTCGGGAGAGACGCATTAGCAGAGTGCGCTATTCACATTACTGGGAGGCTTCCCTTCTCCTGCTATACTTATAGGGTGCTGACATCATCTGTGTTTAGAAAGGGGAGTGTGCATCCTGTAGTGTGTTCTCCCAGTTGCCAAAAGGGATATTTCCCTCGCACAAATTTGCACACACACACTAACCCCCCTCATCCAAACACACACACTTGCCATTTGCAGGATTCAAACCACTACCTAACTATGTTATGACACTCAAGAGGGATGCATTAGCAGAGCACACTATTTGCATTACTGGGAGGCTTCCCTTCTCCTGCTGTACTTATAGGGTGCTGACATCATCTGTGTTTAGAAAGGGGAGTGTGCATCCTGTAGTGTGTTCTCCCAGTTGCCAAAAGGGACATTTCCCTCACACAATTTGGCACACACACACACACTAACCCCCCTCATCCAAACACACATGCTTGCCATTTGCAGGATTCAAACCACTACCTAACTATGTTATGATACTCGAGACAGACGCATTAGCAGAGCGCACTATTCACATTACTAGGAGGCTTCCCTTCTCCTGCTGTACTTATAGGGTGCTGACATCATCTGTGTTTAGAAAGGGGAATGTGCATCCTGTTGTGTGTTTTCCCAGTTGCCAAAAGGGACATTTCCCTCTCACACACACAAACCCCACTCACCCACACACACACACACACACACACTGAGCATTTGCAGGATTCGAACCCCTACCTAACGGTATTATGACACTTGAGGGAGACGCATTAGCGGAGTGCACTATCCGAATTACTGGGCATCTGTTCTGCACCTGTAGTATTTCTAGGGTGCTGACATCTTTATTTCTACAGAGGTATGTAGATGTAGTACTACCTGTCAGGTGGGGGATAGCATATATATGCATTTGCAGCCACCTACGTCAGGGTCAGATATGCACATCGCACTGGCAGGTTATGTTCTATACCATGCTTTGGGACCACAGGACCTGTAACACACAACACAACCAGTCCAGAACACCACACCTACATCCAGGACACACACTTAGCTTCCCTGGGAACAGTGCCAGGATATGCAGGTATTCACATACACCATTCCAGTTGTTAACATCAGGTACAGGCATATTGTGTATGAGAACTACTCAGGCCTCTACCACTTTACCCTACAGCCACTACAATTTGTGGGTCCATGTGCTATGGCAGAACCACACACCACAGCCACATGGGTGAATACATATTGCACCTGTCCATCTGCAACGTGGGTACTCACTGTTCCACACCAGAGGTAGACCACCATTGTTGATATCTGACCATACCCACCTTTCCCTGGACATCCATATCTCATCTCCACCCCCAGGCAAGGTTGTCACTGCACACAAACTGTGTTTAGCACAAGCAGACTCTACACTTGTGTAGACTGGGGTGGATGACTTCAGAGGACCCATGCTGGAGGACTATACTGGCCACTCAGCATAATCCTTGACAATTGCATCCTATGAGCATGTGTACAGTTTGCATTGGTCATGCTATCCCACATATACCCATGACTGCTCCACAACAAGACACCTGTCAGCTGTACACTGACCATATATGCGCTGTTCAACAGACAGAGTGACCTAATACATTGCAGAGCTGCAGCCCACAGAGGGAGGACATCTGTGGACAGTTCCAGCATGGCACTTCATTCACACATACTCATTACAACACCGTGTTGACAGTTGAATCATCCAGAAAATGCAGATAGGGATCCCCTCAGTCTGTTATTGACAGATACCTACTGTCAGAGATCCTCAGCAACCCTCTCACAGCACACACCGACAACATGGCTGTGGCTTAGCACATTCAATCCCTGAGACCTCCACGGTGCCCCTGCTTGACAGAGGCACAGCTCACTAGCCTCACATGTTGCCTTCTGTGACCTATTTTACAGTGGCATGGTAGCCTACTATCCTGGGGATGCAGATGCCAAGCACACTCTGGCTGAGCTGTCATTCCCTGGGGCAAGAAGCCTAGTATTGACCTCTACACCCATATGTTCAATTGTCGGATGCACAATATTTGTTGTGCTGTTCTACTGTTTGCAGGTCTTTATTGCCATAGCATTCCCTGTTCCTATGACCAACTTGTGTATCTGTGGCAAATGTTTGCATATGACGGCGATCCACTATATCACTTATGTCTCTGTGGTCATTTACTGTGTGCACTGGGCTGATTGCTGTGTTGTGGTTGGTTCCTGGACTGACACATACAAATACCAGATATGTGTGGCCAACTGCTACACGGAGATATGGCCTAAGTGTGTGAGCATGCCTAGTTCAGCCTTTCCATGGCATGTTGTCTGACATATGCCTCATTTATCAAAATGTGCGAGCATGCCCAGTGTGAGCTTTCCATATGTTGCACTCTGAAGTCCACCACATATTTGGGTGTGTGTGACCTTCGACATTATCGCACGTTTATGATTGTGTGTTGGGTGTCATGTTGTGTACTAACCGGCCAACTGCTTCATGTCTGCCACAACAGGGATTATACTGTGCTTGCAGGAAGTGCATGGGATACTTTGCAGACAGTTCTCAACATACTTTCATAATGACCTAACACTGTAGTACCGTATAGTGTACTGGTTCGGTACTTTCACTGTGGTGGACAGTATCCTGAATTTAGTCCTATGACTGCTTGGCATCTTCATAGTGAGCACAACAGACTGTGTAGGGGCCAGTTGTGCACATATGACCATGTTGCAATATGTTCAGATATGGACTACCTACACCAGGCTCGTCCAACATTGCTAGTGTATTCCACAACATGGGTGGACATTGGCAAACACTAGCGATGTTCTGTAGGCCATTTCTGATGGTAGTCACAGGGTGTGTTTGTCCTTCGACACACATTGTAACTGGAGTTTGCCATTACATATGTCATGGTTGGTATACTGTGCCTCTGTCTACCTCTGACATAACAGTGATACCCAGGGTAGCCTACCATCTCCCATACACTCATCAGGATGCCTCTTCAGGGGTGTCGATATGTGGCTCTCTGGCTGACCTGTACCAGGAGTTTACTGAAGTGTGGGGGTGCCTTCTGTGTTATGGATCATTCTGTACAGCTTGTCCTATGTATGTCAGTGCTGGGGTTCAGGTCTCTCATGTGCATAGCTCACTGCCATTCAGATTGTACAAGGTGCAACATGTTCATTCATTCCAGGTTGGACATGGCTTCATACATCAGGCACAGCTTTCCTGTAGCTGGGAAGGATGGCGGTGTGTGGGACTGCAGTTTGTTTACTCAGACAACACATGACATCTGTTCATGCTCTTTGCTACCCCTGGTGGGGTACTGTTGTGGACTTTACAGTTGATGGAGGTGTCTGCTGTGGTATATCCCACAGGGGCTATTGTAGTCAGTTGTGATGCTGATGGAGGATGGCTGCAGAGCCACAGTGAGTTCCCCTTATCTACATCTGCCAGCCTTCATGTTTGGGTGGGTATATGGTACATGTTTCTGTGAACACTACAGCCACATGTTTGTCCAGTGCAGGATATTTATCACCTTTTGTACCCAGGTCTCACATTACATGTTAGGTACCTCATGGGTTAACACCTGTGTGGTAATTTGTGGGCACTTACTGTATATCCACGATGGTTGTCTATACACAGTTCTGCAATTAGCTTGCTGACATGGCTATGGCTACAGTTGTCTGTTTGTAGGTGGCCCTTTGTGGGTTGCTTGTGTCAGCTGGGGGTCGGATATGGTGGGCTGTTTGTACTCCTCTGCATACATGCTCAGTCACAGTCCTTCCATGTTGGCCTATACCTTTGGGACATGTATACAGAACGGGGGTGGGGGGCCAAGACCAGGCCTTGTGGGATGCCACTCATATCCGCTTTGTAGTCTGACATGGATGCGGCATGTCTGACCATGTCAGTTCTGTCCTTGGTCTGCTTTGCAACCCCTCTACTGACATAGGGGTGTATATTTAAGCTGGTGAACATATCCATACTGAACACGTACGGTATTGTCTAGAAGCATGTGCACGGTCCAGCTACGCTGTGTGGACCACATAGCCCTCATCAATGACCTTAATGACTGCTTCAAATGGGGACAGACATGTTTAGGGGCCGGTTCTGCAGTTACAACAGCCACAGTGTGTAGGGTCCAGTATCAGTAGGTCCACATTAGCCTTCTGTCTGCGGTACATACTGATCCTTTCCGTAGCTGTGCAGAACAAGCTTGTCAGGATCCTGCGGTGGTAGTTTGGAGTATCCATTCAGGCAACACCTTTGTTGTGATGGACCACTGTTGTTGTACACTGCTCTTTGGGTACATATCCTGTGGTAAGGCTGACATTGGCCAGTAGTGTAATTTTGCATTCCATTATTCTTGGGGTCCATGTTGGCCTCAGCACAGGACACCATCACATACCTTTGCTGCTGTGTGTTCTGCTTTGCAGATGATGGCTGTTACCTTAGCATCTGCAATGTCAGGGGACTATCTGCTGGGATAGGTATTTTGCACTCGGGGGGGGGTTTGCACTGCACCTGACAGGTTGTATGTTAGCAATATGTGTGTGTGTTTGGTATGTTGTTTGTAATATCTGTGTGAATCGGAGCATATCTGTGGATGCCCAACATGGTTCCTACCATCAGTTGGGTAAGCCTTGTGATTATCCTTAGTGTCCTGTATGTTTTGTATCTTCATAGGTTCATGGGTTCATAGTAGGCTAGACACCCTAGGCCATTAGTAAGCCTAGCTAGAGTGTGTGTGTCTTTCGCCACCCCTTGCTATGTTCAATTATGGCCATTTATGAGGTTCTTCACTGTGCCTCTGTCTGGTCGTGACACAGTGGGGACCCCAGTATACATGTACGGTCATCCATCCACTTGGCAATATTCCTGTTGAGGGGTGTCAGTGAGGGGCTCTGCCTACCATGGATTGGGATCCTGTTTCTGGGTGTGGGGAGCCTATGGGTTATGTATCTGTCCCTCCAGCACATCTTATTTCATTATGTGTTGAGGTTGACATCTGTGACTCTCACAGCTCCAATGGCTTTGATTTCCTGTGGTGTAGCATGTCCATTACTCCTGTGTTGGACATGGCCTTGTACAACAGACATACAATGCCTCTGTGTAGGCAGTGTGTGACTGCAGTCAGCTGGGGTGTCTACAGCCAGGCAGCATATGACATATATTTCACACCCTTTATCCTGTTGGTGGGGTAACTATGAGGTCTTCCGAACCACTGCAGGTGTCACGTATGGTACATCCCATATGAGTCATTGTACTAGATTATGGGTCTGATAAGGGAACAGTACAGCGGCACAGTGACCTCTGTTGATGTTGATGTGAATCCTTTCATGATACGGTGTCCAGTATCAACAGTCTTCATAGCCACATTGGCATTGTGGCTATCACATGACAAATTAATGTCGACCTGTGTCCCTAGGTCCCTGATGACTCCTTGCATACATAATGGTTTGACACCTATGTGGTACTTTGTGTACCTTGTCTGGTATTTGGTGGGACATTCATACTGTCCAGTGTCTTCGGATGTCTGGGTGGAGTTCTTGTGTGTGAGAGTGTGGTCTGTCGCATGCTACAGACTGTACAGCAGTTTTGACTACAGTTATGTGCACATGGGTGATGTCCGCTGCTTTGTGCATTGTCATTTACCTGGCTATATGGGTGTCTGTGCTGCATATGGATACTCCCCCTCCTTTGATGTCTTGGTGCAGGTGTTGGTGCCATAACACATGATATGTGGTATAACCTAGTAGTGCTGGTGTGCTATCACTAGGCCTGCAGCAGGCTTCTGTCACTGGACAGACATCAATGTTCTCCATAATGGGAAGTGCCTCAGGGGCATGCATATTGCAGTTTACACATCTGGCATTGGTCAGCATTACCCTTATGTTTCCTACCACTTATGTTTTCTAGGGTGGTGGGTAGTCTTTTTGGCATTGCCTACATACTGCTCTATGGAGGCGGCAAAGGCCTTATCCAGTATCCAGATGCACACGGGTAACAGCTGACAGCCATCTCTGTAACAGCAACATGGCTTGTCATGCTTGACATCTCAAGCAGACACACATTAGACCCTCTTGGACTGACAGCTGTAACCGTGCCAGCTGTTAAACATGAGCATTCTGTGTTTGTACTGTGGCATCATTCTTGGTGAGGGTTGGATGCTGCACACAGCCAGTGTCATCCCGCCCTGGGGTACATACTTGGAGGGACCATCCATGTCTCGTTTGATGTTGACCAGGGAGGTACATCTCAGGTAATTCACACCAGCATGGACATTGAGTGCATCATATTTCTGCTTGCTTTGGGGTGACCTGCGTACTTGTGTTAAGTGGCATTTTGTGGCAGCCTACAAGCAGCTTACTCTACCCTTTCCCTTGTTCAGTCTGGTGAGTGGGACAGCTGTGTGTCTGCCTATACAGACACCTATTACGACTGTATCAGGCATGTTGTTTCTCCTTCGGGCCTGTGACTGTTTGGCACACCAGTTTTGCATACTATTCGTTGCATGTGCTATGTTTGAAGGTTGTGGTTGCTTGTGATCTACTTTGGAGGCTTCTGTTGGTGTGGTGTGTTTGTAATTAAGGCCTCCGGGAATATTTGTCTGTGTTTATGTGTTTGGTTTACAGTTGTGGTAGGTCTATGTGGGACTGGGTTTGTGGTGTATGTGGTTACCTTCTCCTCCTGACTAGTGTTGACAGTACTGAGTTGTTGGAGCTCAACCTCTGGTTTGGATACATGGATGCATCTATCACATATGTTTGTATTTATTGGGGGGTGTTGTGGTTGTCTGTGTACTTGGTACTGGCGTCACATTGCCTCTGGATTCACAGATTATACTTGTTGTGGCTGGACTTAGTGGATTGTATGTGTGCACATATGTTGTTGCCATACTACTGGTCAGTGATTACTTCCCTTTTTATGTTTGCTCTATCATGTGGTAACTTCCTCATTCTCTTGCATGGTTTGGTAATGGCTGGAGGCCAGCATGCCAGATGCCTGCATGTATGGCATTGTGTGTTGTTGTTATTTGTGATTGCATACTCCAAGCATTCCTGGCTGTGTTCATGGAATGCCTGTATAACATGTTCTGTGGTGTGTCCCATATTCTGCACTTGCACAGGGCCTTTTGTGGATTCAACATCGGTTTTGAGGGCTGCAACCTATACTTTACACATGTTTTTCACTGTGGTATTCTGGCCAGGGACTGGGGTCGGGATGTGTATATCCAGTGTGATTACTCTATGGTCTGGTCTTACCAGTGAGGGGTACACTTCTCATCTTGCCATCCAGTACCCATGTTGCTGATTATCACATCCAGCATGCTTACCCCTCTTGTGGGAGTAGTACATTGTTCCTGGGCATTTTGGTTTATGGAATCTGGGTAATTTTCTCCTGCTGTGTTGGTGCTAGTACAATGCTACCAGTGTATGTCTGGGTATTTTCAGTCAAGCAATATAATGTGGTTTGGGGGGCTTGATATATTCATGTATTCCGACATAGGCCAGGTGCTGTTCCTGGTATTAGGACAGTGGTCTGCAGCAGGCTATATACTGCGAGGCAGTTTTAGCCATTGATATTTGACCATGGCTATTCCATGCTGCTTCTTGTTGTGGTACCAACATGGGGGTGTGGTTATCCTTGCCATTTCTTGCTAGTCACCCTCCTTTTGTAGCTTGTTCCATGTTTTGCGGCTGTACAGCACAGTATGAGGTGTGACCTGGTAGTGGTAGGGTGCTGATGTGAGCCTTGCCCAGTTCTCTATTACAGGACTGGTATCTACATTCTCCTTACTGTGTGCGTTTACACTGCACACATCTTGCTGTTTATACATCTGTCATGGGGTAGTATTACATCTAGGTTCCTATCCCTTGTAGAACCTATGAAGGTGGGTTTGTGTTTTGAGACTTACCTATTCAGGGCATGCTGTGGGTACTGACAGCCTTTGCCGGTATCCATGGGGCATGGCATGATAGGTGCACGCCACCCCTAGCAGGTGGTGCATCATGTCAAACTCCGCATATCTTCCCAGCCTGTAACACATTGGCTCCCCTTTGACTGACTGCATTACTTCAGCCAATTATTGTACTTGATCTTCTTGTCTTCATAGTGTGGCATCATGCTTGGTGAGGGTGAGATGTTAGACAGGGTCTTCATGTTTGCACATACTAGATGGTGTTACATTGCTTAACACATGGCAATCATGCCTCAGGTGGTGCTGCAGGGCTGCCTCTGTCGGATGCACATAATACACTCCCTGTACATGTTTGAGAGCAGGTTGTGTCATGTTAGGCATCCCTGTTACTATATGAGTGAGTCAGAGAGGGGTATCATTCCCAGGGTTCCTACTGAGCCAGTGTATGTGCTATGCATTGCCTCTTTGCCAAGGCCAGGGCATACTGGGCACGCCTCCTTCTGTCCACTGGGGCAGGCTCAGGTTGTTCCTCCTCTAAGTCACGCTCTGCCTGTGATGGCCTTGGCAATGGTGGGGGGCTGTTTGGCCCGGCCCTATGCTGGTCCTGCTGCAGCTGTTTTCGCAAGATCATATTATGTAGCATAGCACATACCATGACAATTTGGGTACATGTAGTTGGTGTGTACTGCAAGGCTCCACCAGATGTGTCCAGACACCGGAACCGTGACTTGAGCAGCCCAAACACATGCTCTATTACATTACGTGTTTGTGCGTGTGCCTCATTATGGTGTTCCTGTTCAGGTGTGTGTGCATTTCTGATGGGTGTCATCAGCCACGGCTCAAGTGCATAACCTGCATCCCCCACTAGGTGTCCGTGTGGGATGTCCCCATTGGCAAATGTCTGGTACAGCTGCATCAAATGCCAGATGTGGGAATTGTGATAACTCCCGGGGCAGCCAGCACACACATTCATTATTATGCCCTGGGCATCACACATGACCTGGCAGTTAATGGAGGGGAAGCCCTTGTGGTTAATGTAGGCCCTACCTCACTCACCGGCTGGTGCTTTGATGCATATGTGCGTGCAGTCTATTGCACCCAGTACCTCAGGGTATTCCGCTATTTGCTGGAAGAGACGCATATTGCTGGCCAATACCTCATGGGCATTGGGGAAATATACATGATCACCGACATGTGCTGACATGGCATCCAGGAACTGGTGTAGTACCCTGGAGGCTGATGCCTGTGATATCCCCATCATATCGCCAGTTGGTCTCTGGAAGGTACCTGTTGCTAGTATTCTTAGGCCAACACATACCTTGGTCTCCACTGGGATGGGTTCCCCTCTGTTGGTTCTGTGTGTGAGGCATGGCCTGCACAGCTCAACAATTTGCTGCAGGAGCTCTCTGTCCACTCTATAGCGCTCTACTATCTCCAGCTCATTTAACCCGTGGTAGGTGACCCTGGGCCTGTACACTCTTCTCCATCTCCTCACTGTGGGTTGTCTGGCACCATCTGCATTGTCACCACCCTCAGCAAGTCGCCTATGTCTCATTATGACAGCTATGGCAGCCCCTAACATTTCTGCTCTGAGTGAAGCTTTTTCAGTTTTCACTTCTATTAGCTTACTCCTGTCTTGCAGTGTCTCTTAATGGAAACATCCTGCACTACTGTTTGCAGAGTTTTAAGTGCTGGGCTGGGCTACTATTCTGCCTGTGTAATTGCCTGCTTCTAATTGTTTTCACCTGCTAGCTTCAGCAGTTATCCCTGCTAGCTTCCTATTAATTCTGTTGCTTCCTTTTTCCTCTCTGTTTCCTCAGGGGGGAGCAACATGCATACTATCTGAAACACGCTCACAGTGGCTTACACGTGTGCACACGTGCTTACATGGTTCAGAATCTACTTATTTGGGTTTAAATGCGTGTACACCCGCGCAAACACTGTTACACGTCTGCCAACAGCCTCCAACATACTCAGCCCACCCTACACGTGCGCACACCCGCGCAAACAGTGTTAAACATCTCCCAACATGCTCCCACATGATCACACTGCCTTACACATGCGCACACTGTCCTACTCGCGCTTCATGGTGCACACACATGCGCATGCACGGCCAGCAAGAAACTTTGGTGTAGGTAACAGTGTACACCTTCCATTTCTTGACTTTCCATGACTTATCTAGTGGCACACCTCTTTCCATGATCTGTGCCTGTCATCTGTCATGTTACACTGGCCTCCAATGAACTGCATTTCTTTCTACCATTCCCCCCTGTGATGTCACCTATCTCCTGCTCTATTCCTCCCCCTTTTGTATCTCTTACACTACTCAGACTGTGCTCATTTGCTATGTGACTGTGAGATTCAGTATCCGAACCCTCATTTACATGAGATTGCCTACTAATGCTTAGTTACATGTCTTAGACTCAGCTTCCCTCCTTAGCAACCACTACACGGTGGCCATGTTGGTTTTGGTCTGCTGGTCCCTGCACTGTCATTCCATGTATTGCATGAAACCCACATTTGTGGGTTTATAACCTTCTTTTTTATGGTTTTATACAGCGCAGCCCGTTTGCGCGGGGCTGCGCTGGGTTTAAACATCGGCGATCGCCGAAAAAAAAATATAATTTTATCATTTTGCCATTGGGTTGTATTGCCAATGGCCATATATTTGGCCACTGGCATGCTGCCTGAGTCATATGCAACCTTTTTTTGGAGCTGACATCGCTCCGTTGTGGAATTTGCAGAAATGTCCTCAGTTGTCAGCTGAGTACATTTCTGCAGCTAAAACGACTCCTACACGGACTGGCTTCTGCTTCGTGGATCGCTAATATACCTCATTTGCATACCTTTCAGATGCAAGTGAGGTATTTAGCATGTCCACGCCCAGTCCGTGTAAGAGACGCTTTAGCTGGTTTCTTACACAGAGCTTAGGGCTGTTCCTGGATCGCGAGGCTTGCATGGAGTGTTGCACGTCTCTTACACTCCATGCAAGCCTTCGTGAATCCTGCCCTACATCAGTATAAATATTATGAATATATACATACACACACACACACACACACACACACACACACACACACATATATATATATATAAATAACTTTGGTAAGGGTGATACTGTGGCATGGCTGTAAGCATTGTTGTCTCACAGCACTTGGTTCTCCAGTCTGGTTCTCATCTGGGATGCTTATGTGTGTAGTCTGCATGTTCTTCCTGTGTCTGTGAGGTTTTTCTTCCCACATCTCAAGCATGTGCCATGCAGAAATGAAATGGTGAGCTTTTAGGCTGACTGCAGTTATTTAAGTGTGTGTGTGTGTGTGTGTGTGTGTGTGTGTGTGTGTGTGTGTGTGTGTGTGTGTGTGTGTGTGTGTGTGTGTTTATACATTTTGCAAATTGGATTTTATGAGGATTTGTTTTTCTGCTTTGTTATAACTTACGGACAAGATAGGATCCATTCTAACCACAAACCCGAACTGGATTAAGCCATCAATAATCAGAGAATGGATGGATACATTTTATTTTATACTATTTATTTATTTATTTTACATTTGTTTACTGGGAAAGTCCGACTTGGAATGAAGCCAATTTTCAGCGGAGGCCTGCGAGAAACAATATGTTTTAGAAATGTGGGAGGAAACATGAGCACCCGGAGGAAACCCACATGAATGCAGGGAGGAGATGCAGACTCTGCACAGAAGGCACTATAGTCAAGAATCGAACCAGAGATCCTCTTGCTGTGAGCTGACAATGGTACCACTGCATCACTGCTCCATCCAGTGTATATATAATATATATATATATATATATATATATATATATATATATATATATATATATATATGTGCCGTCCATATAGCAAAGTAATCATTTATGATGGGATCAGTAATTTGTCATTTGACAGTGTATTGAAGATCACTATTTTGATCTCAGATTTGTTTTTTAAAGATAACATAGGACCAGATTCCAAAACACCAGGACAGCCATGGTAGCATGAAAGCATCCTTGCTATGAAAAGTGGATGTAACAATGACCCATTGAGAGGACTGCATAGCAAAGGGGAATCTGACAACAGCACATACATCCCTACTCTCAAAGAAACAGGCTTTGCTGGAAACCACAACAATGAAACAAACCTTTTCTTAAGGTTCTGTACCAGCAATCTCATGTTAAGCAGACATTTATCCCATGTTAAAGGACTGTCAGCATGGAATTAAAGTGCACACAAGGTGACAGCTCTGCAGATGACTGCCAAGAAGGAGGTGTTTAATGACATTTCAGTATATGCATATTGATACTCGCTCATAGTGTTGGTCGCTGTCCTAAACCATTAATAAACACCACAATATAATGTGACTCTCTAACATGCAATGTGGATTGGGCTGATTGCCTATACAAGACACATTATCACAGATACCATCGATATCAACATTCTTGTAGAATGCAAATTTAAGATGGACATAGGACTATAGGAAGGAGATAAGGGACCACAATTGCACATCATCCCTGCCATACACTTATGTAACCAGGGTTTGTGTTCTTACAGCACACTGTGTTAATGGCACAAAACTGCACGGGGCATCATTGAAGCTGCCAAAAAGAAAGCATTAGGTAGAAATGCAGTTACACAAAGCTTGCAGATTACTGCAATATGGTGCTAGGATGCAATAGACTGCTTTCTCTACAAGTATTCACAACACACCTGGTTATCTACAATTATATCATCTACTTAAGGAGTAAGATATGCATTTATATAATGTTATGACTGAGCTCTGCTATGGACAGAATGAGTGTTATGAGTTTACGTTGGTCTGTGTGCACACTGCTCAGGGTAAGGGAAAAGTAGTGAATGCTTGAAAAGGGACTACAGTGCTACGGGTCCTTTTTGAAAAGGCTATCAGTACAGTGTTTCATAGAAGGACTGTTTCTTTATATGGACTTGTCTTTGCACAAATATGGTATGTTTCCCACTTTGGGATAGTTGTGTTTATCAGACTGCTATTACTGGAGATAAGTACCTGGTAACCTGCTCAGTCACATTACCATTTACAAGTATGTAGCACCAATTTATGCTTCTTAGTAAAACTGCTCAACAACTCTTGGATCTGTTTTGAAATCATATGTCTGTCTATTGGGGGCCTTAAAGTACTGCACAGTGCATGATTTACACACCTCATATACAATTCTTTCGGCACAATTGCTCTTGCTGTGACATGGAGTGTACCCTTGGAAAAATGTCTTGCTTGTTGGGTAAACTGCTTTGAAATGTAGCGCATGGATTTCAACACTTCAAGATGCTTGTTTTTGTCAAGGGTCCTGTTATACGAACCAAAGCAAAAATGGTTTTAATAACTGGCTTTGCTGTCAACATCTTAGGTTAGGTGTTTATTACATTAGTTTCTGGGAACAGTTAACAGGCAAGCTGTGCATGGTTAGTTTAAATAACTGCCACCCTGGTGTAAAAACCTTAAGACTGTGAGGTAAAATAATTAGCTGCAGTATCCCCATTTTGCTATTCCTCTGTTACTACTTCTGTTCAGTTAAACAGGAATCTTTCTAATTCAATCAATTTACTTAGAGACAAGAAGGTTATTATTTGGACATTTTGGCTACAAGACCAGGTAGAAAATTTCTGAATCAAGGAAGAGTTGTTAGGTTAATTGTTATATACTCATCTATAAGTTATTAAGAAAGAACGAAATGTTTTGAAGAAAGCAGGCATCTTTTTGATACTAGACATAGTAATGGTATGGCATTTTCATTGCAATGTACAGAAAATGGGAGTCTGAGTAGGGCAACATGTGAAGCTGTACAACAAATTAAAAATATGCAATATGCATACTCTTGGGGAAAGATCATTTGTATAGCACTATAGCACTGTATAGGGGTAGTATAAAGACAAATTAATTTTTTTCTATTTTCAATAACTTTGGAAGTAGCAAAGTAACATTTTATTAGGTTTTACTGATTATTGTGCAATAGGAAGGTAATGTGGTTTTAATAATGGTGTGATTGAGATGAGGAGTATTAAAATGTGACTGCACACTAGGCTAGGACAAGTATGTAAAGGCAGATACAGTGGAGATATGGCAAGATCATAAAACAATGAAAAACATTATATGAATTGTATTCAGTGGTCAATGGTATGTAAATGGAAATCTAAGAAGGAATATTTGATAAAAGAAAAATGCTTAAATCAAACAGAATGAAGACAATAAAAAGGTTTTTAAGGAGATGATAGACAACTAGGATACTTTAGATATAAGAAGGAATGGAAATATGTAAAAGAAATAGTGAAAACATAGAATAAACTGTTAAAGAAGCAACAATATTTAAGAAGGAAGAGGTAACACCTTTGTTAAGGAAATGTATTTATTTATTTATTTATTGGCATTTGTTAAATGGGTTAGTCCAACTGAGCCAGGGACCCATTTTCAGTGGTGACCTGAGGAGAAAAGCTCCAGAAATAATACAAGTAATTATGATGTTTACAAAATATTAAAGTAGGGTCACAGAAATATAGTACAAGTCAAAGATTTGTGCACAGCAATACAATGCATAGGTAAAATAACAGCTAACAAATACAATTTCCAAAATTTGAGAACAACAGTAGATGGCATAGGCCAAATAACAATTAAAATGTTTAGAGAATATTACACAAAAGAGTACGTCATGAATACAGTTTGCTAGACTAAGTACAAGGAAGAAGAAGAGTTGATAGGGAAAAGCAGATAAAATGAGAAGAGAGGAGACCAGTTCAAGTGTGGGGGGGAGGGGTTGACAAGGACATGACCAAGTCTTCAGGAGAAAAAGTTTAAGTTCTTTCTTAAACAGTTATTTATGCTGAATGCTTTTTATGTTGAGAGGGAGTGAGTTCCAGGCATGGGCTACAGAGTATTTGTAAAGGGTCTTACCAATGTTTTTTGGGTTTGTATAACTGAAGGAGATGTTTACTGGCAGTACGGAGGTGACAATGGTGGTTATAGAAGTAGTTGGATTGATAGTAGAGTGGTGAATGGTAAGAGGTTGTTAGAGAGAAGAAGAAGAGAAAGGTGGTGAAGAGATAGAGTGACCACATAACTGGAGTGTAGATAGGGAGAAGGAAGAGTGGTAGATGAGTCAAGAATACAGTGACTAGGAGTAGTGAAAGCAGAGAAAGCAGAGAGGGTGTGAATAGAAATGAAAAGGAGTTAGTGAAGAGGGGAAGGGGGAGCAGTGAGAATGTAAGGGAGGAGAGATAAGTGGGAGTGGTTATAGGAGTGAAGCAGATGTTAGATTAGTTAGAGAGGGTGATTGGTTGGATAGGAGGAAGGGGTGTGGTGTGTAAGAGTATATATGTAAAGGAAGTGGGGGTGGGTGGGAATGGGGATAGGGTAGGGGAGCAGAGAGAGCCCAAACAAAGCGAGGGCAAATGGAGCGGGCAGAGCTAGGAGCAGAAGAACCCTATTCTTAAAAAGAAAACTATCAGTGGGGCATGCACTTAAGTTTATCAGTGAGGAAAACAGTGTTTAGAGTGGAGAGACTAGGTGAGTAAAGACAGATGCTGATAATGTATGAAGTGAACCCTTGGTTTAGAAAAAAGAGCAGACAGGCAGTAAATTGTTATCCTTTAGCACACTTTCCTGAAGTGAGTTAGTTGCCAAAGTGATACAGAGAATAGGGAGAGAGATGCATACTCAGTGGGGGTGGAAGAAAGGTGGTGGTGATGAGGGGTTAGTGAGCCGAGAAATATGTGTGCATGCCACAGTCTAGATTAATTTGCAAAAAAAGACAAAAATTGCTTTTAACACCAGGCGAAGAAGAAGCAATTGGGACATGTACATAAAGCTTGTGATGGTGTTTTTCATTTGTTTTTGTTGGTTTCCTCCCATCCTTGGCTAGAGAGCAATCCTTGTATTGGTCAGTAGATAGAATGTCAGCCTGGTATATTCATGGTTTGGGGGAGGACTGAGGTTACTTTTCCATGTAGTTGACTACTGTAAAATAAAAGAGAAATATAATGAAAATAAGATAATGAGCTTAGGGTAGTAAAAAAATAATTCTCTAGAAGAGAGAGCAATTACTGGAGGGGTAGTGAATAATAGGGGCAAGCAGAAAGAGGCTCACTGCTGCTTTTCTGCTGTGAGAAACATTTCTGCAGTTTGTTTCCCATCCTTCCTCCCTATTTGTATGCTGTTCTTATAGTTGGTGGCTTTGCAGTTGCCCGTCCCTACTGTAAATTTGATCTGGGACACTCCTCCCAGTCTAGTGTTATTACCTCATTCTACCTAAAAGAGGAAGAACATCTGAGAAGGCCAATCCACTTAGTTTCTTCTCCTCCTTTCTCTCTTTCCACTTAAAAAAAATTATAAGCTTGTTTCCTGCCTTTCCTGTGGGTAGTCTAGTTTGGATACAGATTTGTATCTGAGCCCCCAAGCCTTTCTGTGTTGGAGGGAAGCCTTCTAGCTTAATTTTGTTTCTTAGAACTAAGCAGTTCTTTAGTTTCAGCACTCAAGTCTGTTTCTTTGAGCTCAGCACTTGTTCAGAACTCATTGTAAGCACTAAATAAGCTACAAATTACTACAGCACTCAACTTTTCTCACTTGTCTAGAGGAAAACAGTTTCTAGTACTTAACAAATAAGCACATATCCAGGCATGTCTAAGGGTCAGCTCCCGGTGTTTTCTCCTGTCTACCTGATGAATCTGGGCATCTTGGGGCACTGCAGCAATTGCCTCATGTACACAGACAACCCTCTCCTCCTACCACCCAACACTACAACCTGTGAGAGATGCACTTATATAGCCAAACTGGAAGCAAAGCTCACTTCACCCAAGACTGGACTAGACAGTCAAGAGGAGAAAATAAACACTTGCACCACACCGCACTCATCACATAGTCCCTCAAAACCTACACCACCAAAGCACACACATAGAAACACAAAACACACACCTACATTTGCAGAGGCTCTCAGTAAAAACCTGCTCAAGCAACAGGGACCTCCAAAGCATAAACACAAGCAACCTCCACCCCCCAACACAACCCAAATGACACATAGCCCACAAACTCAGTGTGCCACTCAACCACAGCCCATAAGGCTTAATAACATACCCAACTCTGATCATAGGTGGCTCTATAGTCAGGCATACTGATGTTCCACTCACCAGGCTAAACAAGGAGAAAGTTACTGTCAGCTGCCTGTCGGGTGCCAGGATCTACCACATAATGCATGCACTAAGGTCACTCCACAACAAGTACAAATATGACTCTGTCATTGTCCATGTTGGTGTGAATGACCTGAGGCATACCTCCCTGGGCTACATGAAAAAGGACATGGAGGAGCTGTCTGATCTTGTAGCCCAGGCAGGTATGACCCTAGCCCTGAGTAGCATCCTGCTATCTCCCAGAATGATACCACAGTACAAGGATAAAATGATTGACTTCAACAATTGGCTAAGCTTCTGGTGTCATTCTAAGGGGATCCAGTATCTGTCTGCTTGGGATGGCATGCTCAACAAACCACTATGCTTTGACAGAGATGGCCTGCACCTGTCGCCCCTGGGATTCCGGATACTGGCTAAGGCTCTAGCCATCCCTATACTGACTTTTTTAGGCAATGTTCAAATGACAAATTCACCACTGTAACAGGTACAAGCATGCAGAATCTGAGGGTATTGCTACTCAATGCTAGATGTCTAAACCTCAAAATGCACTCACTCAAGGCAATCCTTAAAATGGAGAACATAGACATCTGTGCAGTGACAGAGATCTGGTTCAAGTACCCCTGTATTACCAGGCTATAATTCATACCACACCTTTCGGCCACCTAACCTGGACCGAAACACTAAAGGTGGAGGCGTGTCCATATTCATTAAGGATATCCACACCTCCAGACTAGCTGCTCAGCATAATGCATCCAAGATTATCCAAGTGCAACTAACTCTGGGCAAGACCGCAATCCAAATTGTAGCTTGCTACAGATCCCCCACCATGCACCAGGATTCCCACTCCTCATTTCTTGATACACTGGAAAATATTAGGGTACAACCTAACACCCTAATAATGGGTGATTTCAACTACCCCAACAGTAACTGGGAAAACTACTCATGTACCAACTCTTGTGCTCAACATTTTCTGGAATTCATAAATTCCAGTGCCTTAGATCAACTTAAACACACCCCCACCAGGGGCAGCAATATCCTAGACCTGGTTATTACCAACATGTGGAACCGGTGCTTCACACCAGAGGTCAATTCCTCGTTGGTCAGATCCAACCACAAGCTAATCACCCTAGACATCCACATCCCTCCCCCACACCCCATTAGGGAAACCACTGTAAAAATTTCTCCAAAGCCAACTTCACACTTCTTAAGACAGAAGTTGCAAACTTCACGACACCCATGCTGATGGTCAATAGAGGTATGACTGCTGAATCCTACACAAATGCACTTTATAAGCACTTACACGAGTGCATGGATCGTGCAATCCCTAACAGAACCAAGATGCTATACTCCAAAAAAAGGAAGCCAATCTGGTGGTCCCCTGCCATAAACAAACTCTACAACCAAAGAAAGAAACTGTTGCAAAAAAGAGTAAAATCCCATGATTGGAGGAATTCCCTGGTCAGCCTCAGTAAGAAGCTGAGATCCCTCATAAAATCCTCCAAAGCTAGTTATGAAAACAAAATCGCCACTGACTCTAAAGACAACCACAAAGCATTCTATAGCTATGTCAAGAATCTCAATGGCACCACTCAGATCTGCTCTGAGTTACAGCACAATGGCACTAAATATACAGAACCAACTGATATTGCCAACATCCTGGCAGATAGTTTCAGTGCTACTTTTACCCCCCCTCTCATTCCCTAAAGGCCCCATCTGTATACCAGAATAATGCAAAGTTCCTGTAATCATGGCTGCACAGGTAAAAAACACACTCTCCAAAGTCAATAACACAGCATCCATGGGACTGGACAACATCCCAGGCAGCATTCTACATGAACTACAGAATGAACTGGCACTCCACCTAAGTACCATGTTCAATCATAGCCTCACCTCAGGCTATGTGCCTACTGAATGGCGCACAGCAACGGTTATCCCACTCCACAAAGGGGGAGCCACCAAGGACCCTGGAAACTACCACCCCATTAGCCTGATGAGGCTGGTCTGCAAGGCTATGGAATGTATCATCATAGAACTTATAAACAATGACACTGGTAATCTCCAAACTCTGGACCCCACCCAGTTCAGGTTTGTAAAAGGCAGATCATGTCTCCTAAACCTGATAGACTTCTTTGAAGTGGTCACCAAAGCCATCGATGAGGGTAAGGTGGTTCTCACAGCCTATCTAGATCTCGCCAAGGCTTTCAACACCATCCCTCACTCTGGAATTATAGATAAGCTCACTAAACTAGGTTTAAATCCCTATGTCACAAGATGGGTTGCCAACTGGCTCACTGACAGAACCCACACTGTGAAAGTAGCAGACTCCAAATCCAACTTCAGACCAGTGACACATGGAGTACCACAGGGTTTAGTCCTGGGTTCTCTCCTGTTTGGTATCTACTTCTCTGAAGTACAGGCTTACACAGAAGGTCTTTGGCTAATGAAGTTTGCAGATGACTGCAAACTAGGAGCCATAATCAAAACTCCAAAGGATGTGGACATCCTACAAAAGGGCCTCACTGAGACAGATGCCTGGTGTCAAAGCCATGGCCTCAAGCTCAATGCCAAAAAGTGCATTGTCATCCCTTTTGGTAAAAACTCTGTACCCATAAACTACCACATAGGCAGTAGTCTACTTAACACCAAAAGTGTGATAAGAGACCTTGGGACACAGGTGGACAGTAGTCTCTCCTTTGATAATCACATTGCCACAGTAGTCAGGAAATCCTTCTATGTGGCACACCTTATCACAAAAGTTTCTCATCCATGAAAAAAGAGGTCATTGTTCCCCTCTAGTCATCACTCATGAGACCCATTATAGAGTACAACGCCTCTTTTGGTATGTACCTCACAAGACATTTACAAGAACTGGAAAGGCTGCAGAAATACCTCACAAAGAGGATTACTGGCCTCAAACAAATGCCCTATGTAGACTGTCACAAAATACTGCAGCTTTACTCCATCACATATCGCCTACTCAGAGGCGATCTCTGACTAACACACAAAGCTATGTCAAACCCTGATCTTTTGGACATGCTCCACTTAAAGAAATCCCAATCCCTCTGAGCTACACACTCTCGGGACCTAAACCTTGTCACCACAATAAACAGAACATGCTGGAGGGATAGATTCCTGTCCCAGAGACTTCACATACTCTTGAACAAACTACCTATCTATATCAAAAAACCTCCTCATTAGCACTCTTCAAGAAAAATCTTGATGATTGGATGGGAGATAGGAAATTCACCCCAGGGATCACTTCTGTGGCTCTGCTCGACAGTGGCAGAGGAAAATAATTTTCTTGGGTGATGAAAGCCAGGGTACCTTTTGGCTATATAGGCCCTAGGGCCAATAGCCTAGTACTTACCTATGAACCAATGAATAGAAAGCAAAAGACTGATAGAGACGGAGAGAAAAAAATTGAAAAGAAAATTGGATAATTTGATATTATGTATGATGAAAGTAGAAAACTGAAGACATGGAGAGAGGAGGGTGTTAATGACTGAGGTTTAAAAATAAATTATGAGTGAGTAAAGTAGGGTATAAAGGTAGTAAGTGAGACATTAAGGGAGGAGATAGAGTGGAATATGTATTTGGAATAATTTAATAATCTGTTTAGTTAATGAAAATTCTGTTTCTGTTAAGGATGGGAGTGGGTATACATTTTGCAGAGATTTGGGTGTGGAAGAGTAGAGGTTTTGTTAAAAATCACAAATGAATGGATTATGAGGGGATTAAAGTGTGATGACAAGTTGAAAAGGTAGTTAAATTTACATGCAAAAGGGAGAAATATGATTTTAGAATTGGCTTCTTATTGCTTTATTCTCACAAAGCAATTAGAAGAATTTAGACAATAATTATTTATACAGAATATAAGACTTTTGTGAACATTTTGCAGGTTAGGATTATGAAGCATTTGAGATAGGTGAATAATGAAGGTATCTTACATATGACAGACAGGTTAGGGTATCAATTTTATTTAAAGAGATTGCAGATACAGTGGTGAGTAAAAACAAAAGTATTTTATTGGTTGCTTGTGACAGCATGAAGATATAATTTAAACCATGAGTAGGTCTGAACTTTCTTAGGTGTTGTGGTTTTGGAGATAAGATTATATTTTGTTTGAAATCACATTAAACCATCCTTAGATTAATGTATTGATTAATGCATGGATGAAAGAATGCATTAAGATGATCAGAGAAGTTAAACAAGGTTGTCCATTGGTGGTGCTATTTTTATATGAATGCAGTTATGAGTATGAGTGCTAAAATGTTGGCATGGTTAATTGGGTAACAAAAGGTGGAATACTGAGTATTTGTTCATATGATGATGATGATCTTATTTTAATAGCAAATAAATTGTGGCTGGTGAAGTTAAAGCTACAGAAATAAGACTGAGGTAGGTAGGTGTGAAGCTTAATAAAGAGAAGAAGACACAGGATATAATGAATGTAAGGGATTTCTTTTACAGAAAAGATAGTATGATATTAGTTACAGTCTTTCAAAAGAAAACAACAGTATTGAATAACAGTACAATGAAATTATACAGAGAATAAAGGAGGCCGTTAATTTGTAGAAAACATTGAAGTTATTATTTTAAAAGAAAGTGCATCTAATAAATAGTACTTTGACCATTATATTCAATTATATGGCTTAGGTCTATAAACTGGATTGCAAAAGAGAAAGGGAATTGATTGAGATAGTCTTTTTATATCTATATGTATTCATCTATTTATTTATTGTGGTTCAAAGCTGTGTCATCTTCATAATAGAGCAGTATTGTATAATGAGAAGGCTAAAGGAGGGTTAAGCATGTTACAACTATGTTTTTTCTCTTTTTTCATTGTATACAGTCTGCTTTTTTTTTTTTTTGGAAAATGAGGATAAAAATGAAAATTTGGTAGGTACAGTTATCCATGAAAATATAAAGATTGCTGAAAAAGTTTTAAGAAATGGAAGAAGAGAACTGCCAATGACCTCTCCCAGTTCTCCATCCCACCACTGCACTCTTCCATTTCTCCATCCCACCACTGCACTCTCCCAGTTCTACTCCCACCACTGCACTCTCCCAATTCTCCATCTGACCATTCTCTCCCAGTTCTACTCACACCACTGCAGTCTCCCAGTTCTCCATCCCACCAATGCTTTCTCCCAGTTCTCCATCCCACCACTGCACTCTTCCATTTATCCATCCCACCACTGCACTCTCTCAGTTCTACTCCTACCACTGCACTCTCCCAGTTCTACTCCCACCACTGCACTTTCTAAGTTCTACTCCACCACTGCACTCTCCCAGTTCTCATCCCATCACTGCACTCTCCCATTTCTCCATCCCACCACTGCACTCCCCCAGTTATCCATCTGACCATTGCACTCTCCCAGTTCTACTCCCACCACTGCAATCCCCCAGTGCTACTCCTACCACTGCACTTTCTCAGTGAAAGATTAAATGCAGATGTGCTGAATGCCACTGTTTTTGGTGCCTTGTTAAAATAAAATTCTGATTAATACACATACTGAACTTTGCAGACTATTAACCTTTCAGCAGTATATTATTAACTTTTGTGCAGTACTAATAACTTGTCTATGTAACAGACGACACATACAGTACTGTACAGTTTACAGCTTTTACTGTCTTGGATTATACTTTTCAAACAGTATGGATGATCTCCAGTATACACATTTAACAATAAATCAGATCTAACATCATACACTTTTAATGTCCTTTTTATATGTTTTTCTGTACCATCCAGATCTTGTCCATGAAACAGTATGTTGTTGTTTAATACCTTTGGAATTTGCAGTCTGTTACTTTGGTATTTTCTGATATCATCTCTTTCAAGGTGAATAACTTTTAGGAGTTGTTTTTGTTCCTGTCTCTGATCCGGTGGGGAGACTTGCACCTGGGTCTCAGGAATTTCTTATCAGTATTTTCCTTCACTTTGTACTAAACACTGTTACATACAACTGAATGCCTTTTTACTCAAATAAAGGAGTTATCCTTATCAGCATTTTTTTAAGCTGTACCAGACCCTGAACATTCATGTTACATTACAGCTGAATGCCGTTTTACTTGATTTTTAGCTAAGAGCAGTTTAGGCCTTTATAACATACATATAATAGCAAACAGAAATATGCATGCATCTAACTATTTTTCCTACATATATTATATCAAACAGAAGTTTACATGCATCTAACTAGCAAACAGAAGTGTATATGCACTATTTTTACTATATATATATTCTACTAAACAGAAGTATATACGTCTAAATGTATATATCTAACAGTTCTCCCTTTTTTGTTTTAAAACATACAAAACAGTTTACATTGGTATAGACTCTTTGGTTAGATCATAATTTTCATTACTGCTTACTAAAAACACATTGGGAAACACAGCCTTTAGTTTTCTTTGATACAGCAAGTTAACACACAATTCCATATTGTCGACAGAATGATAACAAGCATTACTATTAGAATTGGATGCATAAGCCAATCTAACAACTTTTTTCTTTTGAGGACCATCCTGTAAACATGTCCTACCAGTTATGAACTGTATCACCCTCAGTCTTTTCTGCATACTTAATTAGCTTATTTTTGCATTCACAGAATTTAATTTATGACTTAGGATTGTTTTATTAACATTTTGCAGCTGTTTAATTAACTATTTACTTTCATTTATGACTTTACACAGTGATTCCAGTGAAAATCCTACATTAATCATATTGTTTGTGGATTCCATTGCAAAGGCATAACAGCCTTGTTTTCTGGGGTAAACATATATGTGTCATTATACCATACTAAATGTGTAAGGTTGTTAAGACAACCTACAAAAGGAGTTGTTTAGTAAATGTTAAACTTTGATTTGTTACAATGCATACAAGCTGTGTGGGCCTATTTCTGAAAATATTTCAAAACTAGAGGGTAAAATTGTCCATTTACATAAATTTACAGAATGCTGTAAAAATACATGGTTTATATACTGGTGAGTGCTGGCCACACATCAGTCCATTAGCTGTACTAGTGCAATGTTTAATTTTATGAGTTCTGTTTTGTAAATCAATATAATTTCCCTCTAGCTGGGGTAAGATTTAACAATAAATCAGATCTAACATCATACACTTTTCATGTCCTTTTTATATGTTTTTCTGCACCATCTGGATCTGGTCCATGAAACAGTATGTTGTTGTTTAATACCTTTGGAATGTACAGTCTGTTACTTTGGTATTTTCTGATGTCATCTGTTTCAAGGTGAATAACTTTTAGGAGTTGTTTTTGTTCCTATCTCTGATCCAGTGGGGAGTCTTCCATCTTGGTCCCAGGAATTTCTTATCAGTATTTTTCCTTGACTTTTTACCAGACACTGTTACATACAACTGAATGCCTTTTTACTGGAGTAAAGGAGTTATTCTTATCAGCATTTTTCTTCAAGCTGTACCACCAGACCCTGAACATTCATGTTACATTACAGCTGAATGCTGTTTTTTTACTTGATTTTTAGCCAAGAGCAGTTTAACCTTTTAACATACACATAATAGCAAACCAAAATATGCATGCATCTGACTAACTATTTTTCCTATGTGCATTATAGCAAATTGAAGTGTACGTGTATCTAACTGGCAAACAGAAGTGTACATGCACTATTTTTACTACACATATATTCTACTAAAAAGAAGTATATATGTCTAAATGTATATGTCTAACACTCAGCTCTACTCCCACCACTGCACTCTCCCAGTTCTCCATCCCACTACTGCACTCTCCCAGTTCTACTCCAACCACTGCACTCTCCCAGTTCTCCATCCCACCACTGTACTCTCCAAGTTCTACTCCAACCACTGCACTCTCCCAGTTCTTCATCCCACTACTGTACTATCCTAGTTCTACACCTACCACTGCACTCTCCCAGTTCTCAATCCCACTACTATACTCCCCCAGTTCTACTCCCACCACTGCACTCTCCAAGTTCTCCATCCCACTACTGCACTCTCCCAGTTCTACTCCAGCCACTGCACTCTCCCAGTTCTCCATCCCACTACTGTACTCTCCCAGTTCTACTCCAACCACTGCACTCTCCCAGTTCTTCATCCTACTACTGTACTCTCCCAGTTCTACACCCACCACTGCACTCTCCCAGTTCTCCATCCCACTACTATACTCTCCCAGTTCTACTCCCACCACTGCACTCTCCCAGTTCTCCATCCCACTACTATACTCTCCCAGTTCTACTCCCACCACTGCACTCTCCCAGTTCTCCAGCCCACCACTGCAGTCTCCAAGCTCTACTGCTTCATTTATCTCTAGCTTGTTTTTGTTCTCCTTTCTGCCTCAGTTGCCTCCATTGCTGCCTACATCTCTGTCCTTTACTTACCTTCTACTTCACATATCCTCTGATATCTCTTTTACTTTCATTTTTTGCCATGGTTATTTATTTATTTATTTTTATTTACCATTTGTTAACCGGGAAAGTCTGATTGGGATAAGAAACATACCCCTCTTCAGCGAAGGCTGGGGAAGAAAAGATCCTCTACGTTTTTTAATAAATGACAGTATGTTACAAATTAGTATAGTTTAGTAGATGCAGAGGTTTACATACACAATTACAGATACAGTAGTTTACACATTGTAGAGGTTTCATAACAGCAAATTACTGGCTTGAGAATGAACATGCTTGATACCTAAAATATTTGAATAGATTCTTAATTTATTGCTATATAAAATGGGCAGAGAAGGTGGCAGATGCAAGTATTGGAGGAAAGAAGAGGAGAGTATAGAAGAGACAGGGATAATTTAAAATGTAAGCAGCCTGGGGTAGTTTATAAATATAGATGGACAATGGAGAAGAGGAGAAAGAGGGCAGATGAAAGTACTAGTCTGGGCTGGGATAGGAGCAAAGCCAGGAGATGAACAGATGTTATTTTAGCTCTAATTTGAAATGATGAAGTTTAGGATTAGTCTAAGATGAAGAGGCAGGGTATTCCAGGCTTTGGCAATATAGTTGGAAATGAGAATATCACCAGCGGAGTTAATAGATCTGGAGATTCTGAGCAGATACTGATTGCTAAATCTTAAAGTTCTTCAGAAGAGTAATATTGTATTATATTTAGAAGGTCAGGAAAATTTTCAGGTTTATACAGAAGTGAGTGTGTATGATTAGTTGGGAGTATATACATTGGAAGGAAAGTTCTAACCACCTTATTTCGTTTAGGGCAAAGCAGACGTGGGAGGAGGATGGAAGGTTACAGGCAAATTTGGCTATTTTGGTGCAGCATGCATTTCATTTTGTTATTAAGTTAGAATTTAGGTTGGGTCTATATCACTTTGTAGAATATTTATTTAATAGAATGACTAATCATTGAACCCTATAAGTTGAAGTTCCAATTCAGTGAACTGCCTAAACTTCAAATGTAAATTGATCAAATTGTTTTACTTGGCCAACACTGCAAATGTAAAATACTATGCACAAGGCGTATTTAATAATGGTATTTCAACCTTTAATATGAGAGCTACTGCCTTCAGAAAAAAATCAGCATCATATTTATCTCTGTTCTCAATAATAGCCTGGAGACAACCACACTATAGTTTACCCTTTTCCTCAATGTAGTGCAATCTTGGAGTTGGCTTATTTAATTTATGGGGGGTGTGGGTGTACAGGGGGCTCTCCCCTCAGCAAAAACGAAGAAAAAAATATGCGCAGACCAGTGTTATTGCACTTTATTTACAAACAAGTTTGGTATTAATAAACTCATTAATAGTGTTAATGCATTTTATTGTTTGCATTTTATTGTCACAGCATATTTTACATTCACAGTGTTGGCCAAGTAAAACAGTTCAATCAATTTATATTCAATGTTTAGGTAGTTCACTGAATAAGAACTTCGACATATAAGGTTTGATTATTAGTTATTCAATTAAATAAATGTTTGACTAAGTGATATAGACCATTTAGGCTGATGAGAATAGAATATGCTTAAAGTAGTGATGGGAGTAACTAAGTAGAAGTAATAGTTTTTCCTGGATGTTATTAAGGAAGCATTTAAATCTATATAAGGTTTCTAGTTTTAGATGAGTTTTTTTAATACTTGGTTTATATAGTGATCAAAGTTTAGATTTTCATCAAAAATAACACTTAGTAGTTTGGTTTGGGATACAACTTCAAGTGGAGCATTATCATATGTTGTCATACGCAAGGTATGCTTAATTTGCTCAGAGTTTTTTATGTTAAAAAGTATCATTTTCATTTTGTTTGGCTTAAGAATGAGTTATGATTTAGATAGCCAACTTTCAACTGAATCAAAAGCATCATGAGTGATTTTTTGAGTAATGAGAAGGTAGGAGCACAGCAGATTAGAGTGGAGTCATCAGCATATTGAATGACGGAGGTATTTTTTGCAGCAATGAAAAGCGAGTTAGTATATATGTTGAAAAGAAGTGGACCTAGAATGGAGCCTTGAGGTCCTCTTATAGTTACAGGAAGGAAGCAGCAGTAAGTTTGTTGCCATTTGACAGCTTGTTGCCTATTGGAAAGGTAGCAATGAAACCAAGATATGGAAGACAGAGAGATGTTTAAGCATGCAAGTTGTGTTAAGAACTTTTGGTGAGGCACAGAATTTTGAGAGATCAAGAAAAATAGAGGAAACAAAGTGAACTTTATTTATTTCAGAGTTTACCTTGAATGTAAAACTAAGTAAGGCTGTTGTTTGGGTCTAAAGTCATATTGGATATTTCTAAAGAGGTTATTAGTGGTTAGATATTTCTTAAGTTGTGTGTGTATGCATTTGCAAGGATTTTGGCTAATGGAGAGAGTATAGCAATGGGTTGATAGCTAGAGAATTCAGCAGATGTCCTTCCCTTATGAAGTCGAATAACATACATGCTTTTTCAGAGAGCAGGGATTGTGCTTTCTGTTATAGAGTGACTGATAAGAATGGATATAGGATATGACAGGGAATATGCTGCAATGACAAGTATTCTGCAGGACTACTGCCAGACGATAATGAAAAGGGGGTTACATTTTAAAGGAGCTTTTTATAATGAAAAGGGGGTTACATTTTAAAGGAGCTTTTTATAATGAAAAGGGGGGTTACATTTTAAAGGAGCTTTTTATAATGAAAAGGGGTTACATTTTAAAGGAGCTTTTATAATGAAAAGGGGGTTACATTTTAAAGGAGCTTTTATAATGAAAAGGGGGTTACATTTTAAAGGAGCTTTTATAATGAAAAGGGGGTTACATTTTAAAGGAGCTTTTATAATGAAAAGGGGGTTACATTTTAAAGGAGCTTTTTATAATGAAAAGGGGGTTACATTTTAAAGGAGCTTTTTATAATGAAAAGGGGGTTACATTTTAAAGGAGCTTTTTATAATGAAAAGGGGGTTACATTTTAAAGGAGCTTTTTATAATGAAAAGGGGGTTACATTTTAAAGGAGCTTTTTATAATGAAAAGGGGGTTACATTTTAAAGGAGCTTTTTATAATGAAAAGGGGGTTACATTTTAAAGGAGCTTTTTGTTGGTAGAGACGGATACAGTTTGGGAAGAAAAGTTAGGATAGTGGCTATGTGGAATGTTATCATTAATGGTTTTATATCACAATAAGCAAATATCAGGGTCACATTTCTGGACAAGTGTCCAGATAAGAAACAAAAAATCCTTAAGGGTAGGTGTCATTAAAAAAAATCTCTAACCAAAGATCGTACACAAATAGGTTCATAGGTTCATAGGTAGGTACTAGGCTATCTGCCCGAAGGCATTTATAAGTATAGCCAGAATGTGTTGGCTTTTGCTGCCCCCTTAGATTAGTTCCCTGTGCCTCTGTCCTGCAGAGCCACTGAAGTGATCCCCGGGGTAAACTTTCTGTTTTCCATCCACTCATCAAGGTTTCTTTTGAAGAGTGTTAGCGAGGAGCTCTGCTAATGTAGATTGGAATCTTGTTCCAAAGCATGGCAAGTCTCTGGGACAGGAATCTGTCCCTCCAGCACGTCCTATTTATTGTTGTGGTGAGGTTTAGATGCCTAGAGCATGTGGCTCAAGAGGATAAGGTTTTCTTTAGGTGGAGCATGTCCATCAATTCTGGGTTGGACATGGCCTTGTATGTCAGGCAGTGATCACCTCTAAGTAGGCAGTATGCAACATTTGAATGTCTCTACCTCTATCTCTGTCAAATGTCACATTACTCTTTACTGAGGGGAATCCCAGAAAGTTTGGCAATTTCATATAAAGGGTAGCAATAATTTCTGAACTCATTAGCTCAGAATCCAACAATATGCTCCAGTATTACCAAGCCAAATCAGGAATAACAGCAGACACTGACTTTATCATGTCATCTTTGTTTATGTTTCTCCATAAATTTATGAATTTGAAAATCTATTCTCAATAAATTTTCTAGCTATAATGTAATTTCATACTGATTTTACCTCACATGAGCTGTCTTTGGAATTGTACTTTTGACTGTAATAAAAAACATTCCCTTCCATTCTTTTATAAAACAGCTTTTAAAGAACTTCAGTTCCATTTTAAAGTCTCTATAACCAGCTAGTTTACCCTTGACCCAGTGTACTGGGCCATAAATATGTAAGATATACATTCAAATTATCTTGGTATAACAGTTCAGCTTCCTCTGACCACATCATAAATAAACTGTCAATTTACCTGACTATAGATTAATATTGGTTATAGAGACATTCATAACAGAGACAAATGCATGATCTACCTCATGTTCCAAATATTTGTTTATTTTTATAGAGCTTTATTGCAAACTTCACCAATAACAGTGAACATGAGGCAAACAACACATTTTTAAATGTTCAAGCAAGTTATGAAAAATAAACATTTATACATTCTCATGTTCTATTTTCCTTTTAAATTATGCCTTTCATAGGTTTTGTTTCATACCATTTCTTACTTGTCCACCTCTTCTTTTAATTTACATCTTCTGTGGCACAAATATTTATTGGCATATTCAGGGATAAAACTTTCTACAGTCTATTTACCTTACTTTCTGATTCCAGTTTTCACAAACAAAAGTGAAGTATATTTCAAAACAGTTTCTACTAAAATCAAACCTGCCTGAATATGTTAATGAGTGGATATCATATCTTACACTGCATTTGTTTCAGAGCCTCAGCTCCTTATTTCACAGTGGTGTCAGTTGCTCAACAGATTGTACACTAAAATCTAATAAGATTTCATGAGGCTATAGGGTCTAGTCCAACACCAGGTACTTTGATTTATATGTTGATACTGCAGATCAGTATAAGGCGGGTGCTGTATTCTTGAGGTACCATACTTCATACCCTAACATTAACCCTAACCTGTTTCATCCAGAACTGGTTATAATATAAGTGGATTCTAAAGATTCCATGATACTTGCTAATAAAGGGTAAAGATATTTTAAAACAATCAAATCAAAGGAGTAAAATAAAAACAAAACTGGCTGCAATCATTGAAAGAAGTTAACTGTCTTCCTACTATGTGCTTTTTTATTATTTGGATTAGCAGTCCAAACCTTTGTGCTAAGAAATTACCATAAATGCATCTTTTGCTCTTTAAATCCACCCATGTTTATTGAGTACCCACCATGTATAATGCAGTACTTATCATGATTTGCGAGTACTTTATTTCTGCAATTGTTGTACACCATTTGTAATGCCACCTTGCAGTTATACCATCATTTCTGGGGGAGGGGGTCAAACTACATGTTAGTTATTTGTTCAATCACTTATCTGCATTTGCTAATAGTGAGAGTTCAGCTGAGAAAATCCCTCAGTGGAGGCCCAAGGGGAAAAGCTCCAAGTAGTTTCAAATGTCATCACTTCAGATATGGTTCGTTTAGAATTTGATTTCCATTTTGTAGTCACTGCACTTTTGTCGGCCACCACAATTAAAATTAACAAGGCCTTACTATGTCTGCAATTTAGATCCTGTATCCCAGTTAAAAAAAATAATTTCCTTAGTTACATTCATTAGCTCACCGAGTATTGTTGACAAGGCACTCTATAGGAAATTTAAAGTCTGCCAACTGAATGCACTCTGAAAAAAAATGGTCCCATGTATCTCTTCCCCATTATACCTCCAACATTTGCCATCTACCTGAGGAAAAATTCTTTGCAGTCTGCCAGAGATATAAAAAATAGCCATACAAACACTTCCATGCAAAAAATCCTAAAATTTCCAGACTTTGTTGCATATTTGGCATATATATATATATATATATATATATATATATATATATATATATATATATATAAATCCTCCCATTATTTCTTTATGAATTGCTTAACTAATCTCTCTTTGTAATCTTTTCTGACCTCCTCTTTTTGATTCCTATAGTTATCATGCAATATTGTATATGCCCTATTTAATTATACCTTTTTAACAGCAACTTCTGTTCTAGAGTCAACTAAAAAATCAACCAGTGCAGGTCTTTCACTTAGGATTCCCGTATCCCTTTCTCTTTGCCTATACGTTGATACCAATCCCTGATAGGGAAGGCAATCTCTAGCCTGCAGTCCAGATGTCTTCATGGCCTCTTCCCATACTATTACCTTTCACTCACTAATTATTTGTTCCCAATATCTTGGTTCCTTAGTCAGCTTCCTCCAGTGAATTCCCATCCCCCTCTTGCCTATGCTCTGTACACATAATTGCAGTCATCTCTATCAGCAGAATCTCCTTTCTCAATTCCTGTGTTGGTTTAGTTCTTAGTATATTTTCTGTTATTTTATAAATATAATATTCGGTATGATTGGTGTTATTCTCCTTAAGGATCTGCATCCAAAATCCCACTCTTTCCTTATTTTTTCTCCCCTGATTCATCACCATCCCTTTCCACTCTGAATTATTACTTTCTGTTTGTGTTATGTATAACAGCCTTAATGTGTAGCTTTAAAATATCCCTTCAAATCAGATCATCCAAAACCACCTTGTTCAATTGGAAGGATCAACTTATCTCACTTGAGTCTTGCCGTCTTCCCCTCCCAAATAAAATCCTTCAACTCTTTATTAATTACTATCCATAACTTTTCCTCTGTTTAATAAAATATGCCTGACCTGTATATAAAACTAAAGGGAATCAAAACATTTTACTGCTTATATGTTACTACACATATCCATAGACAAGAGCTTCCAGTTTCTCACTTTTTGTAGTATCTTTTGTTTAGTCTATTCTCACATAATCTTAGCTGCCATATCAGCATCACTTTCAACCCATACTACTAAATACTTCATTTTAACATGTCCCCATAAATATGGATATTGCTCAACTAATTCATGTGTTCATACATAGTTTACAACTATAGCCTTTGTTTTATTGTCATTAATTTTATATCCTGAAAAAAAAAACTGTCTCAGAATGTTTCACAACATTGAGATGTCCTTTTCTGGTTTTATCAGGTACAAAATAATATCACATGCAGATAAAGCCAACTTTTTTGAATATCATAAAAATTGATATCCTTGAATTTCTGAGCCCCATATTTTCTTTGCCAATGATTATAAATATAACACAAATAGCAAAGGGGAAAGAGAAACCCCCCTGCGTGCTTCCTCTGTTCACACAATTTATCAGAGAGGAATCCTCCCACTTTGATCTTTGCCTCTGATCTCTCACGCATCTTCCTAATTAACCATATTATTGTATCAGGAAATGCAAATGCTTCCATTGCCCTACTCACGAAATTCCAGCTTACTCTATCAGATGCTTTCTCTGCACCAAGACCTACCAACAACAGCAATGTTTTCTTACATTCTGTTTCCATCTGGATTGTGACAACACTCTTCTTCTCCCCTTCAAAGACTCAAGCTAGTTTTTCAAGTGACCCTTGAGAAACTTTGCTTGAGAGGGATGAGCCTAACTGGGAATAGATTATCCTATTCCTTGTCTTGACAGCCCATCTGCATTGGCATTACTAACCCCACTGCAGTGCTCACTGTCATACCATATGCCCGCAACCTTAGACTCCACCTTAGTAACCTGGCATGTTGCTGGCTGAATCGCTGAAGCCATCTTAAGGAATTGTGGCCTGTAACTACAGTGAATTTCCTTCCATACATATAAGGATGAAGTCTCTGCAGTGCCCACACTATGGCTATGCATTCCTTTTCTACAGCTGCATAGCATTCCTACCTGGGTTGGAGCATATGATAAACCACTAGGTGCTTTTCTCCCTCTGAGGAAACCTGGCTGAGTACAGCCCCCACCCCAAGGTTTGAAGCATCCACCTGCACAGCAAATTCTTTTCTGTAATCTGGACTGGCTAACACAGGGGGTCCTCCCAAAGCTCCTTTAAGCTTCTGGAATGCCTGCTCACATGCTGGGGTCCACACTACCTTATCTGGCCAGTTTTTCTTGTCGGGTCCATGAGGGGAGCAGCAATGGTACTATAATTGGGGACAAACTTTCTGTAGTACCCTGCTGTCCCTAAGAATACCCTCCTATTTTTTGGTAACAGGGGCAGTCCATACCTAAATGGCTTCCACTGTAGCAGGTTCTGGCCTGATCTTACCACTCCCCACTGTATGTCCCAGGTAGAAGACCTCTGCCATACCCACCTGATATTTACTTGGCTTAATGGTCAACCCTGTCCTCTGCAGTCTGCCCAGCACCTCCCTGATGTGCTGAAGGTGCTTTTGCCAGGAATGGCTGTAGATGGTAATATCATCCAGGTAAGCAAGTTCAAATTCTCCTGCTAGGATATGATCTACAAGCCTCTAGAAAGTTGCTGGGGCATTTTTCATCCCAACAGGCATCTTCATAAACTCATACAAGCCAAAAAGAGTCACAAAGGCTGACCTCTCTCTAGCGATGGGAGTCAATGGCACCTGCCAGTAGCCCTTGGTCTGATCAATAGTGGTGAGATACTTAGCCCCACCCAGCTGCTCAAGGGCTTCATTTGTCCTAGGCATGAGGTAAACATCTGACTCTGTGTGACTATTTAGTTTCCTGTAGTCCACACAGCACCTGGTGCTGCCATCTTTCTTTGGTACCAGCACCACTGGGAAGGCCCAGGGACTGCTGGACTCCTGGATTACCCCCAGTTCCAACATTTCCTGTATCTCCTCCCTCAGAGTCCATTTGACTCTCTCAGGCACCCTATAAGGGGGCCTGCTTGATAGGCCTTTGGGGTCCTGTAGCCACATGGTGCTGCACCAGGTGGGTGCACCCTGGTTTCCCAGTGAACACGTCCCCAAACTCCTGTAACACTGCTCAGATTTCTA
Source organism: Protopterus annectens (assembly GCF_019279795.1). NCBI lineage: Eukaryota > Metazoa > Chordata > Ceratodontiformes > Protopteridae > Protopterus > Protopterus annectens. The sequence continues at coordinate 709,472,623 of NC_056736.1, forward strand.
GACCCTAGGTAGGGGATAGCTGTTGGAACATTGCTACTACTTCCACTGAGGTGTCAGTCCGAGCCTCACTGAGGAGATCAGCCACCAGATCCCCCTCAGACTCCTCCTGCCATCCACTGCAAATACTCAGCACAAGGGTCTCTCTATCATGGTAAGGTTTCATCATGTTAATATGGTACAATTTGTGCCCCTGCCTCTTGCCTACCAGTTCTACCATCTAGTTAACATCACTGAAATTCCTTACCACTTTGAATGGTCTCTCCCAAACTGCCTGCACCTTGTTGTATCTGACAAGAATGAGAACCATAACCTGCTAGCCCAAGGCATACTCTCTAGTTCAAGCATTCCTGTCATACCAGACCTTATGTTGGACTTGTGCCAGATTCTCCTGGGCCAAGCCCATGAGTTCCCTGAGCCTTGTCCTGTGGTTTAGGACATATGCCACAAAAGACTTCTTGTGAGAGTCACACTCACCCTTCCACTCATCACAAATCATATCTAGAGGTCCCCTCACCCTATGCCCATGCAGCAACTCAAAGGATGAAAATCATGTGGATTCCTGGGGCACCATTCTGTAAGCAAACAGCAGAGTTGGCAAATATTTGTCCCCTAGCTATTAAACTGGTCTGCAAATGCCCATAGCATGGTCTTTAGCATAGAGTTTAACCTCTCTACCAGACCATTAGTCTGGGGATTGGTAGGGGCTGGTCTTTGGGTGCTTCACCCCACAGCACTCCCACAGACAAGCTAGCAGGTCTGACATGAAATTGGCACCTCTGTCAATCAATATTTCTTTTGGCAAACCTGCCCTGTTGAAAATCTCTAAAAAACATTTGCCACCTTTTCAGCCTCAATGGAGGATAGAGCCACCACTTGGGAGTATCTGGTAGCATAATCTACTACCACTAGGATATACTTCTTCCCTGTGAAACTTGGGGTACTCAGAGGCCCCACAACATCCATAGCTACCCTCTGAAATGGCTCCTCAATCACAGGCAAAGGCATAAAAGGAGCTTTGACTTTGTCTCCTGCCTTGCCTACTTTTGGGCACTGCTCACAGGTCCTGCAGTACCCTGTTACATCTCTGGAAATCCCAGGCCAATAAAAGTTCTGCATAATAAGTCTCTTGGTATGCTTTATGCCCATATGACCTGCAAAGGGAATGTCATGGGCTATGGTTTGAAGTATCAGATGGTAGGCTCTGGGCACTACCAAATGCTGTATTACCTCACCTTCTAGCCCTCCGTCAGGGGTCCACTCTATATACAGTAACCCTTTGTCCCGGTATGCAGATTCCCCTTTACCTTAAGAATCATGCACCTCCTTGGCTACCTCCCTCAAGCCTTTTAATGTAGGGTCTGAGAGTTGAGCCTGTCTCAATTCTCTCCTTGTAACTCTTCCTAGCTCCCCTTCCACAGGAAGTCCACAGGAAGTCTGGGATCCTCTGATACCAATGCCTCACTATCAGCCTGGGTACTACTACTCACCTCTGCCCTTGCAGTCACTCTGTCCAAGGAAATATCAGTACCCACCAGCAGCTGTGTCTCACCTTCTGTCTCACTCTACAGGGTAGTTCCCGCTCTGAAGTAACCACCTCACCAGTCCTGGCTTCAAGTGTGCAGTTTATCTGGGTCCTCCCCAGGCTACCAGACCCATATGCCTGTCTCCAAGCCTGACTGCGTGTAACTGCATGCACACAAGGTAATGCATTCTCAGAATCATTCCCTATCAGGACATCTGCAGGGATATCCTCAAATGAACCTACTTGCTTGCTTCCTTTTCCACCCTCTAAGTCAAGGTGAACCCTAGCCAAAGGTATTTGGAATGGGGTGCTTTCTAAAGCTCTGACTGGAGTAGACTGCCCAAACAAGTAGTACTCCTCCTTAACTATTGCAGGCTTTACAATGGTTAAGTCAGAGGCAGTGCTTCCCAGCTATTAAGATAGGATATTACTTCTGGTGATAGTTTGGTACCCTTTTTGTCTCCAGAGAATTTATTGTTGGCATTCTGCCATTCCCACTTGCTGGCTCCCCCACCTTTTGTCCCCCCCTTGCCTCCATGGACATCTGTATGCTACATGGCCCCACTGGATACATTTAAAACATTTAACCCTTGATCCTGGCTGTGTACCTGAACTAATGGTGTGCTGATCAGGTTCTGAGAAATAAAACTATTAAATTATCACCCTCTGTAAATTGCGGAAAAAAATTACTGAGCTTTATTGCTTCTGAGTTTGGTATTTCCCTTCCCCATTACCTCCATGACCCTGGTGAAGAGTCAGCATCTCCTTTTCATGTTGCCTCTGCCTCTCATTTTCTTCAGCTTCCAGATGTCTCAGTCTCTCTGCTGATAATAATGCCATCTGTTTCTTCTTTTTTTCAGCCTCCAAACACCACAGTCTCTCTGCTGATTCTAGTTCCAACCATTTAGCCTCCAGTTCAAGTCTCTTTAACTCCAGATGGATTTTTAAGTCTTTTGAGGCAAAGTTGAACTGTCCATTTTCTGAGAGTTTATATCCCCAAGGCCACTCCGGCTGTCTTTCTGGTTGCTGATCTGTGATGCAGCTGTGGTTAAGGCTGCAATAATTTCTCCTTTAGTCAGGTTGGCATGCCCCAATGACATATAATTATTTACAACATTCTAGCTAGCTATGCTGGCAGTATCTCCTTTTGTCACATGGATCATCATTGTTCTACTGATGCTGTTAAACATTTGCCTTGCCTCCACAAAACCACACTGATCCATATCTATCAATTTCAGCAACACTTTAGTCATTCTTTTAGCCATTATAGAGATAAACACATTATAATCATGGTTTAAAAGTGGAATGGGCCTACATGAAGCTGGATCTGATGGGTCTTTAACATCTTTAGGTATTACATCCACCACAGCTTTTTCCAGGATGTTGGTGCTTCTCCTCCTTTTAAAATACTATTAAATGAAGCCTTCTAAATCTTTAGCACTTTCTTCCATCTTAGCTTCCAAACTTCCAACAGAATACCACCTATTCCTGGAGACTTTCCTACAAATTGGTTATACGTCTCCATTTTTATCTCATCTCCTCATCTTAACTGTTAATTGCTGAGCCTCATCTACCTCTAACTTTGGTATATTTAAGTCTTCCATAAATATTTCCATTTGTGCTTTTTTTTTATTTTCCAATTTATCTGCTTTATATAAATGTTCATAATATTTCTGAAATATCTCTAATGTCTCTACAGGATATTTGGTTATTTTTCTGGTTACAGGCTCGCTAAGTTTGGCAACAACCATTTCTACTTTCTGTTGCTCAAGTCATTGTGCCAAAAATCTTAACAGCAATCTTTCTAAACGAATGCATATTACCCAGGTAGTCTCTTATTTTCTCTTTAGTGCTCTGCAATTGTGCCTCATTTTCTTCTGTGAGATTCCCCTTACTCTGTAATACTTTAACATTTGTCAGCCCCTCTAAATAATTCTTGTTACTTCTTAACCATATCTCTTTTTCTTTTATTTCTATCCTGTTTTTAAATTCCACTTTCATTTTATACCACTCACTGGCTATAACTTCTGGAGTATCTCATCTTTACTTCATTGCCATGGCTTTTTATCTTAGTAATTATTGTTGCATGATCTGAAACAGTAATCGCATATGTGTCAAAGTTCTCAATTAAATGCACATGCTCCTGTGAAATATAATTTTTGCTAGTTTAGCCCAGTTATTATACCCTGGAGAATAATATGTAAATTTTTTCCAGGTTACTACTACTGAATTCACACTTTCTATACCAAATATTTTCATAAATGTCTTCAGAAATCTACCTTCTTTTGTTATAGTTCCCTTCTAGGCCCCTAGATACATCCTCACTGTTGCAAATCAAATTCCAGTCCCCACCTATAAGTAATATTCCTTGCTGAAAGCTGATTATTTCTCCCAAACATTTCCTAAGCTCAATAATAGCTGTTTTAGATGGAATATAAATACATGCCAGTGTAATCCTCACCCCTTGCCAGTATCCCCTTAACTATCACTAATCTGCCATTATTATTATTATGTTTTCCCATTCTATTGTTATTGTAGCTCCTCTAGCAATTAATATAAGCACTCCTATTTTCCTTTATCCTTGATAGTCTGCTGAATATCCATCCTGAGATCCTTTCTTTGTCAAATTTACATGCTCAGTTCTTTCCAAATGTGTCTCTTGTAGCATTGCTATTTGCGCTCTACATTTCTTAATATAATTAAGTGGTCTTTCTTTTTTGTCTGTACCTGTGAGACCATTCACATTCCAAGATAACATGGAAAGTTATGATACGAAGTCAGTATTCCTACTTATTATATATGACAGCTTTTATATATGTCTATTTCCAGCTTTTGAGATGCATGCACCCACTAATGTTTGGCAGGTTGATCCTTTATACATTTTTTTATCATCAACATTGGAACCTATGTCACATTTTACAAGACTTTTTTGTTTTAATGGAAACCCTCAAGCAAAAAAAGTACTCCCCAGAACACCACAATAACCTGTTAACTAAATACAAACACACAAAACTATATATATATATCTTCAAATAATGAAGTTTAACTATGCTAATATGAACAATTATCACAGTTAGACAGCTGCAGATACAGGCCTTAATTAACCTAAAGTTGAGGTTATCCATGCTAAGATGCATCTTACTGCTTGTGCTTTTACTTACTCTAATTGGTGTCTGTTATTTTTTATCTTTATTCCTTTCCAAGATGTAAAAAAACAACTTGCAAGCATTCAAAAACATTAACTTTTAGCCTTGAAGAAACACATGCTTTGGTTTTCTTTTATTGTATCAGCTTGTATACATGGAAACATGAGAAAAAACATAGTCTTCAGCTGTAGGCTTCTAAAGACAAGCTGAAACATTTTTGCTAAAGGAAAACTTTTCATTATAGTCAGTGTTCTCTTATTTACTTGTTTCTACTTGTTACTACATTAAGCTAATGGTCTTAATCCAGACATTCTCCTATGCAAATGTAAGAGAAAACATATCAATCTTATACTCAGCCAGCCTTTCCTTCATTTTGACTTCTGATTTTTTAAATTTTATCAGCTCACCTAAATATCTGTTTAAAGCTTCTTCCATTTTTTCCAGCCTTTTGTTATCTGAGTTGATATGTTTCTTCACTGTTTCATTTATTTTCATCAACTCTGAGTGCATTTGACTTATTTTTTCCTTTAGATTAATGGAAGCCATGTCTTGTACCAAATCTGGAGATTGAACTGCTTTTCGCTGAACAGCTGCAGGGTTCATCCCAGTCATTGCTTTCTCTTCACCTTTTCTATCTGATTTTCTTTCAAGCTCTCTTGGTTTCTTCTCTGCTGGCATCTAAGCTGTGTACTTACCAGGCAGTAGCTGAATTTAATAAAAGTGACAAAGTTATTGGCCCTTGTTTTTCAGTTTCTTTTTTCATATGGGGAGAGCTGAAGTTATGCTGTTGATCAGTGTGCAGCCATCTTATAAAGTTGCAATTTAGCATGTTTTTGATTTATTTATTTATGCAGAAAAATGTTCTGCCTTGGATTTCCAAATGTCACCATGGTGGTGCTGTAATAAGACAACTTGACATCAAAAGGCAAAAACATTGTGGGTGCTATTCCTTTCATAATTACTATTTTGTAAATGCATTATTACATTACTAACATGTTTAAATTTTATTTATGGCTTATTCAAAATGTGAATGTTAGGAAGTGATAAGGTGTGGAATAGCTTGATGGATGCATGTGGTTTAGGGCTCAGTACACTCCAACATAAATGTTAACTCACCACAGAGATATCTTCCAATACTCTGACATACTTATATATGATGGAGACATTCTATGTACTGCCTCACATTACCATGCTCAGCGCAGCTCATCCATGACTACCAGGAGTCACCTAATGCCTATGAATCCTGATATTCAAACTCATAAGGCTATGATCCATAGAAATCAGCTTGGCTGAGGTTTATTTGTATAAGAAGTGTGTGATAAGCCACAATTTTCACTAATTGTCACACAGCTGCCATTTTTAACTGTGCTCAGCCAAGCTTGGTGGCAAGTGGCTGCAGAAAGGGCAAAATAGTTTAAATAAGGTAACAAATACTTAAAGCTTAATGGAAAAACTTGGAAATCCAATTCAGTGATCAATTTTACAATACAGAAATTCATTGGATTTTAGGGTGAGTTGAGGTTTATATGCAATTGTATGTTGATGTCAATCACATGACTATAAAATGTGAAGTGTCATTTATTACCTGTACATGTGCAGAGCAAAGTCAAGAGGAAAGAACAATGAACATTTTTATTTTGTGCTGATCAGGTTCTGAGAAATAAATGATATTGGAAACAATAGATGCTTACTCTGATGGAAAAGTTAACATAGTGAATAGAAATATGTGTAGAAGCCTGCTTTATTTTTATTAAATCAGGAATAGAATTGTATCTACTGTTAGCATAATGCAATGACATTATTGCAATTGTTGTATTAATTCCTTATGTTATTGCTGGTATACTTCTGCTTTCAGTTTAAGTTTTGGGGTTCTTTCTTTATGTTGTTGCAAGCATGCTTTGGCAAGGGTCTTTGGAGTCTAGACTGTTAATGTGTAGTAATATACAGACTGTGGAGGATGCTTTAAGTGCTTTAGATAGTGAGTGTGTTTCATTTCGCTAAAGGTACTCTTTTATGTTGTTGCAGGTGAATTCATGATGCAGCAAAAAGGATCCAGACAGAAGAAAGACAACTTCATCCCTGAAGAGAATCGCATCCTCAGAGAGCTGTCAGGGTATATGATCAACAAATGCTTGGCAAAGGGGGGCCAAAACAAGCTGAGAGAGCTAAAGGTGTGGAACTAAGTGTCTCTGAATATAAATGCAGTTGGGGAGAAACTGCACATTGATGCAGTGCAGTAAAAGAGCTAATGACATGATGGAACATGCTGGATTAAAAGCTAGGCAGAGCATAGTTGCCATAGCAATAGCAGTGGGGCACCTTCTACATTGATCCCTTTAACACCAGATGAGAAATACCTTCTTTCCATACAGAGACAGGATCATGACACCAATGAGGATGCCACTAGGGTAATCAGAGGTGGAATGGACAATGGAAAATACTGCCCTCAGTAGCAATCACGGTCATCCAGGCAGGAAGGTTAATGCATCCCGTATGGCAAAATCACATACTGAAAATTACTGCGGAGAATAAATAAATGCATATAACACATGCAATTTCTTATCAATAGGTAAACCCTCCATTTCTTTCCTACAAGAAAGTGGCTGCAATGTACATGCTAAATGTCCTCTGCACCTAATTATACAAAATCCATTACTGTGCAGGTTCTCAGTAACAATGTCATCATATACTCCTTCACATGGAATCAGGAGAAACAAGCAGTTTCATTTTGCCAGCCCAGCTTAAAGATGTCTACAGTAAAATAGCTGTTGATGATGATAACATAACAGTTATATTTATGATACAGCCTGAGGACAGTGGCACACAGTCACCAAGTGTAATGGCAGGATCACGCACACCACACAGCAGATACATAATTCTGCAGGAAGTGATGCAGCCTCACACAGTCAGGTAGATGACATTACTTTCCAGGCAGTATTGGATGGGACCCAACGTAACTCAATACCAGTGTTTGCCCAATAACATGAGGAATCAATGTCAGACACAGCAATGTCCACTGTAACACCTGTGCAAATGAGTGCCAGATGAAGGCACTTGTCACAGCCAGCTCCAGACGCAAAGAGAACTTTGGCTGTCCAACAGCAAATGTTTTGGGACTCATTTGTAGAGAGTCAGTTAGAGATGGTCAGAGTAATGCAGGGTATATGTGAGGATTTCCACCAGTTCATGGAAATGGTAAGGAGCTGGGATGATGCTGTGATCACACTCATGAGCAGTATGCTGGCACATGCATCAATCATCTTATCCACCATATGGAGGCAGCCATCTCTTCCTCCATATATGCACTAGCCAGCACCTACCAGACTTAAGTTGAAAAAAGTGGTGGATGAGGATGGAGTGTGAGCACTGTCCAGACATGCAGGGGCATACTGGGTTACACACCATATCAGTCTCAGGAAAGTACTGGAAAAAGTGGGAGGAACATAACACAAAGGAAGACAGGCCTTGCCCGGTTTCAACTAAGCATAGCAAATCATCTCTTTTGAGGGTTCATTTACTCAATACTGTGAGATCACTGTCTGCAGAATCTCCTGCATCCAGTATATGTCATCATTGCAGCAAGTCAGCATCAAGCTGGCATGACAACCCTTCCTGATGACCATGGGCACCATCACCAACACTATGCTTAGGGCATGACAACCCTTCCTGATGACCATGGGCACCATCACCAACACTACTATGCTTAGGGCATGACAACCCTTCCTGATGACCATGGGCACCATCACCAACACTACTATCTTTAGGGCATGATGACCCTTCCTGATGACCATTGGCACCATCACCAACACTGTGCTTAAGGCATGACAACCCTTCCTGATGACCATTGGCACCATCACCGACACTACTATCCTTAGGGCATGACAACCCTTCCTGACGACCATGGGCACCATCACCAATACTACTATCTTTAGGGCATGATGACCCTTCCTGACGACCATGGGCACCATCACCAACACTATCCTTAGGGCATGACAACCCTTCCTGACGACCATGGGCACCATCACCAACACTATCCTTAGAGGACGCTATGTATGACACATTTGACCTACTGTAAGTCATGATGCACAGTACAAGTAGGGACAGTCCAGCAACATGTGTTTCATTGAGTAATGCCACTGGTTAAAATGAAAGGAAATATAAAAAGGGGAAGGGGAGGAATCTGTAGAATGCAATAGAACAATATTAAGGGCCTGCTGAGCAATATATGTTTGACTTAAAGGGACAATCCCAGCGTTTAAAATTCGGGTCCACTCTAAATCACAGCAAAGTAACGCCCACTCGAAAACGTCACTCAAATTCCCACCCACAGTGTCAGTTAACTTGGAAACATCCTGTATAGCTTCAGTTCCAAGCCTGCTTTGGCTCCTAACAGCAACTACCGTTTAATTTTGTGTTCCTATCTTAGTGCTGTTGGACTTAAATATATGAACTTTCTCACATTTGTTATGTTGGTTAAGCGTATTTTTGTAAATTATTTTCTGTTTACGTTCAGATGTATTGAACTGTATCCCTAACTGGTAGTTTCTCTTGTACTTGCTGAATGGTCCCGTTCTGGTGTTTGCATTAACTGCAATGTTTTTTTCAACCATGCTTTTTAAATTTGATGACTTTTGCAGAATGTCCATGATTTTTGCCCATTTTCCCAGGTCTGGTTATCATTAAACTGTGCTTTTTGAGCAAATTAGCCCATTGCGTGTGAACTCCTCTGACTTTGTATTACTCTGTTTTTTATATATTTCATAGAGTCAGCTAGCTTTTTGGGTTTGGATTACCTCTGTAAAAATTGCTTCATGTGGAATGATAATATCTGTACTCTGTGAAGCTGTGATTTTAAACGTGGTTGTGGGAAAAGATCGCCCCTAGCTCAAGTTTTCCAGCTCTGGCACTTTTAAAGACACTTTCCTACAGAGCTTGCGGCCACAGAAAGGTAAGCGATGTTGGCTGCTTTAACAGTGGGAGTAAGCCTTGCAAAAGCATGAAAGATAAAAAAAATAAAAATAAAAAAAAAGAAGAGGAAGAATCTGCAGACCAATAGAGAGCAGTATTAAGGGCCTACTCAGCACCACGTTTGACTTGAGAAAGATTGTGTTCGCAATCAATAACATAAGAGATAAAAAAGTAAATAAAAAGGGGGATCTGCAGACTGCAATATAGAGCAGTATTAAGGGCCAACTCAGCACCACGTATGACTTGAGAAAGATTGTGTTCGCAATCAATAACATAAGAGATACAAAAGTAAATAAAAAGGGAGATCAGCAGACTGCAATAAAGAGCAGTATTAAGAGCCTACTCAGCACCACGTTTGACTTGAGAAAGATTGTGTTCGCAATCAATAACATAAGAGATACAAAAGTAAATAAAAAGGGGGATCTGCAGACTGCAATATAGAGCAGTATTAAGGGCCTACTCAGCACCACGTTTGACTTGAGAAAGATTGTGTTCGCAATCAATAACATAAGAGATAAAAAAGTAAATAAAAAGGGGGGTCAGCAGACTGCAATATAGAGCAGTATTAAGGGCCTACTCAGCACCACGTTTGACTTGAGAAAGATTGTGTTCGCAATCAATAACATAAGAGATAAAAAGTAAATAAAAGGGGATCTGCAGACTGCAATATAGAGCAGTATTAAGGGCCTACTCAGCACCACGCTTGACTTGAGAAAGATTGTGTTCACTCAATAACATAAGAGATAAAAAGTAAATAAAAGGGGATCAGCAGACTGCAATATAGAGCAGTATTAAGGGCCTACTCAGCACCAGGTTTGACTTGATAAAGATTGTGTTCGCAATCAATAACATAAGAGATAAAAAAGTAAATAAAAAGGGGGATCTGCAGACTGCAATATAGAGCAGTATTAAGGGCCGACTCAGCACCACGCATGACTTGAGAAAGATTGTGTTCGCAATCAATAACATAAGAGATACAAAAGTAAATAAAAAGGGGGATCAGCAGACTGCAATATAGAGCAGTATTAAGAGCCTACTCAGCACCACGTTTGACTTGAGAAAGATTGTGTTCGCAATCAATAACATAAGAGATACAAAAGTAAATAAAAAGGGGGATCTGCAGACTGCAATATAGAGCAGTATTAAGGGCCTACTCAGCACCACGTTTGACTTGAGAAAGATTGTGTTCGCAATCAATAACATAAGAGATAAAAAAGTAAATAAAAAGGGGGATCTGCAGACTGCAATATAGAGCAGTATTAAGGGCCTACTCAGCACCACGTTTGACTTGAGAAAGATTGTGTTCGCAATCAATAACATAAGAGATAAAAAAGTAAATAAAAAGGGGGATCTGCAGACTGCAATATAGAGCAGTATTAAGGGCCTACTCAGCACCACGTTTGACTTGAGAAAGATTGTGTTGCAATCAATAACATAAGAGATAAAAAAGTAAATAAAAAGGGGGATCTGCAGACTGCAATATAGAGCAGTATTAAGGGCCGACTCAGCACCACGTATGACTTGAGAAAGATTGTGTTCGCAATCAATAACATAAGAGATACAAAAGTAAATAAAAAGGGGGATCAGCAGACTGCAATATAGAGCAGTATTAAGGGCCTACTCAGCACCACGTTTGATTTGAGAAAGATTGTGTTCGCAATCAATAACATAAGAGATACAAAAGTAAATAAAAAGGGGGATCTGCAGACTGCAATATAGAGCATTATTAAGGGCCTACTCAGCACCACGTTTGACTTGAGAAAGATTGTGTTCGCAATCAATAACATAAGAGATACAAAAGTAAATAAAAAGGGGGATCAGCAGACTGCAATATAGACCAGTATTAAGGGCCTACTCAGCACCACGTTTGACTTGAGAAAGATTGTGTTCGCAATCAATAACATAAGAGATAAAAAAGTAAATAAAAAGGGGGATCTGCAGACTGCAATATAGAGCAGTATTAAGGGCCTACTCAGCACCACGTTTGACTTGAGAAAAATTGTGTTCGCAATCAATAACATAAGAGATAAAAAAGTAAATAAAAAGGGGGATCAGCAGACTGCAATGCAGAACAGTGATAAGGCAGTAACACAAAGGAGTGGCAAATGATTATAAAGGTAACACAAATCCTGCCAGCAACACCAGCACTGTTGCCACTGCACCCTTAGCACTACAAAAATAATGATTGCTGCTACTTCTGGTGATGTAAGGGTTTGTGTCTGTGACAGAATTTATTAACTGGATGTGTAGTACCTTAACAGATGAATAAAAAAATATATATATATATATATATATATATATATATCCCTTATTACTTGAATCAGCCTATCTTCTCATCTCTGAAACTGTTTCATCTTAACTACTACTATGCTTCCTCTCTATCATAGTCTTACTTATTACTTGATTCTCTGAAAAGTGCCACATATTACGTCTAGATGTATTACTTAACTGCTTTTCCATTTCACTTTCCTTTATCTTCCTTTCTTATCTACATCTATACTATATTTTTCTTTTCTTTTCTTTTCTTAGCTATTTATTTATTTATTTGTTTATATTTGTTGACCGGGAGTGTCCGGCTGGACGTGGGTCCATTTTCAGCGGAGGCCCAGGGAGAAAAGCTCCACAGTAAAATAAACAGACAGTAGTTACATTAGATTACATAGCGATTAACAATTTACATAGCAATTACTTACAACATATTTACAGATGAAGAACATAGTACATCAGTAGACAACTAGAATCTTTATCTGTGAAGTACATAACAGACATTAACAAATGTTACAAGAAGTTCCTGCTGTATAATAAGTACTAGGCTTATGAGCATCTGAGCTTGCTATAATCAAGGTAGTTAGTGGGGTGGAAAGAAAGGTAGTGCTTGGATGGGGTGGGTGATATTAGAGTGGGAGTTGCAAGGACATAGCCAGCATGTTTTTATGTGCGCTTTTAGTAAAGTTTTGAAGTGGGTGCATGATGGTACGGAGGTAATTGTGGGTGGGAGGGAGTTCCATAATTTGACTATGGTGCAAGAGAATAGTGCTTCACCAGCAGAGTTATTGACTTTAGTGATCTGCAAGTGATTTTTGTTGCTGGATCTTAGTGGTCTGGTGGTGCGACAGGGTTGGAGTAGATTCTAGAGGGATGGGATGTTTAGTGGATGGTTTACTAGTTTGTGGGCGAGTGAGAGTTAATACCATTGAAGGAGGTGAGCGAGTTCAAGCCAGCCCAGTTCAGCAAGTGAGAGACAGTGGTGACTACGGTAGGATGCCCCTGTGGCGAATTTGGCAATTCTGTTGTAGCAGGTCTCTAGCTTGTTTAGATCACATTGCCTTAGGTTGGTATATATTGGAGAGGCATAAAGTAGGGTGGAGATAAGGTGGGAATTTGCTATTGAAATCTTTGCTGCTTTGGTGAGAAGATGCTTATTTCTGTATAACGCTCCTAGTTTTTTGTGGACTTTTTTTATGGTCATGGATATGTGAATGTCAAATTTTAGTTTATTGTCTATTTCCACTCATAGCAATTTGGTGTGTTCAGTTGGGTATATAGTGGTGTTGTCTTTTGCTGTGGTGTTAAAGTGAGAGTTGTTTTGAGTATGTTTGGTGGATTGGAAGATGAGTAGTTTAGTTTTGTTTGGGTTGAGTATTAATTGGGCATTGGATAACCAAGTTTCAACAGAGGAAAAGACTTCCTGTGTGACTTTTTGCAGTTTGGGTAGGGACTGGGCTGAGTAGATGATGGTTGAGTCATCTGCGTATTGTATGAGTGTGTCATGTGTGGTGGCAGAGGCTAGATTATTTGTGAAAATAAAGAAGAGTAGGGGTCCAAGGATGGATCCTTGGGGGACCCCTATGGAGACAGGTAGTTGGGGATATATGTCATTCTGCCATACAACAGATTGTTGGCGGTCAGACAGGTAACTCTGAAACCAGTTCGTGACTGATTGTGAGAAGGATAGGTTATTGAGGACAGAGATAAGTTGTTTGTGTGGGACCATGTCAAATGCTTTAGATAGGTCTAGGAAAGTAGCAGAGGAGAGATAGCCATTGTTTTTATGCTGAAGGATAGTGTTCGTAAAGGAGGGTAAGGCAGTGGTGGTGCTATGGTTTGGTCGGAAACCATGCTGAGTATTGGAAAGGAGGTTGTTAGTAAGGAGGTAGTCTGAGACCTGAGAGTGTATGCATCTCTCTAGTATTTTGGAGAGTGGAGAGAGAATAGCTATGGGGCGGTAATTGGATAGTTCTGTGGAGGGTCCACCTTTCTGGAGGGGAATTATATGTGATATTATTATGCTATTATTCTTTATCAACAATTAAATGTAACTTCATTTAATTATACTAAGTCTAGTTAAATATTTGTAGCCTTCTTTATATGTACTTTATAAATTTGCAACCTCATATTATTTCTCTTTTCTTTACAGAAAATGTATTTGCATTCTAAATATGTATTTCTGTAGATGTGAACTTTATTTGAAATGTGTGGAGCTTTTCTCCTCGGGCCTCTACTGAAAATGGATATATATCCAGCTAGACTAGCCCGGTCAACAAATGTAAAATAAATAAAATAAAAATAAAAAATAAATAAAATATATATATATAATGTCTATATTATCTAATCATCTGCTTAGCTTGTCGAATGCCTAAACGTCAACAGCTAAGGGTCGAAAACTTACAATCTCAAATGGCCACGTAAGCAAATTCTTTCATCGGGAAAGAATTTGTTTGGCCATTATCGGGAATTTGCCCTTTCCCCAATATAGAGCAATCTTGGAGTTGGTATATTTAGTTGGGGTGGGGTGTGGGAACAAAGCCCCCCACTTTTTTACGGCTTGGAAGTTTATATTAGTGTGGAATGGCAAGCAAATTCTTTCCCAATGAAAGAATTTATTTATCTGGCTGTTCAAGATTCTAAGTTTTCGACCCTTAGCTGTCGATGTTTAGGCATTTGACAAGCTAAGCAGTCGATTAGATAATATAAACTATATATATATATATATATATATATATATATATATATATATATATATATATATATATATATATATATATATATATATATATATGTGTGTGTGTGTGTGTGTGTGTATATATATATATATATATATATATGTGTGTGTGTGTGTGTGTGTGTGTGTGTGTGTCTACTTCAGAAAAACAAAAGACCACATTACCAAAGACGAGAATTCCGAAACTTCATTTGAACAAATGACCACATAACCGACACGTTTCCAGTGGTAAGTAACCAGTTCCAAGGTTCTTCACTGAACTATTCCTCTGCCTCAGTCTCCCTCTGTGGCACTTAGCTCAGAATCAGGCTAATTTTGATGGTGCAATAGTTGAAAACATTAATAAATGAATGCAGCCTATATAGCAAGCAACAAAAGAAATATACCCTGCTTCTGCCCGATTAAATAATAGTACTAAAAGTACTTTTGACTGTTTTTTATCATATCTGATACACTTATAAATTACTGTTTATTTTTGTGGTCACAGTAACAGTATTAGAAGGCATCTGTGACAAGACGTATTTTTAAATTCAATAAATACCATATTACAATGCAACATTTTTTGTACCATTTCATGGGGTGGCAAAAGCCACATCACTATGGCTAGGCTTACAAATGCCCCAGGGCAGATAGCCTAGTACTATACTATGAAACTGTTACGACTATCTGTTTTTCTTTTAAATGTTATGACTATATCCCTGAAACATAACTGTTATTTTTTATTTTTAGTTTCCTTTACTCTGTTCATGTCTGACAACAGTCTAATTTTGAATCATCATAGTTAGGCTGTTACCAAATATTTATCCTCATCCCTTATTTGAAATTATCCTGACTGCAACTTTAATGCAGTTCCAAAAGTTAGCCAGTAGGTGGGAGCAAATTGTTAGGTTTTAAAATGATGACCAACCTGCTTATGCAAACTAAATCTGTAAACCTGATGGAAACAATGTAAAAAAAAATGCCCAGAAATAACATTGCATTTGGAGTTTTGCAACAAGTCCTTCTCTTTTTAATTTACACAAAAACAAGAAACAAGTGCAACCCAAAAGGGCAACCAGTAAAATCGAAAAGCACTTGTGAAGCAGTTTACTGCTGGCCTTTTAATAAATTGCTTATTTTGCACTGGACATACTCTGCAAGTGCTTTTGGACTCCTTTTAATTTACCTTCATTGTTGGCACAAGTTTTCCTTCCTGTTTACAAATATATATATTATCACTATTATTTTCTGTCGTCGAATCCGCGGTGGTGCAGCAGTAGCGTTGTTGCTTCACAGCAAGAGGTTCTCCCGTTCGATTCTCGGCTGGAGTGCGGGGAGTGCCTTCTGTGTGGAGTCTGCATGTCCTACCCATGGTTGAGTGGCATTCCGAAAAACATGCGTGAATGGACGTGCCTTCGTTGAAGGTTGGGAGTCGAGCTGGCAACTTGGCACTGTAAAAATCTACTGGCAATCATTAGCGGACCGGAGTTCCACTGTGGCAACCCCTAGCTGGGAAAAGCCGAAAGACAAACAACAACAGGTATTATTTTCTGTCGTTCCCTCACCCTGTACTCCTTGATTTATATTTACTCATGTAATTATCAGGTGAGTCTCCTGGTCTTTTCTGACTGCCTCCAGCTGCAGCCCAGGAAGAAGATAGAAAACATGATAGAAAATAATTAGTAAACTTTGCTTACATGCACATAAAATTGGAAAGGATTACCTTTGATTTTATTTCTCGGTGCTGCTGTGTGAAGCAGAGTTCATGAATAAGGAGAATGGATGCTATTCAGGTTGTGTAATACCGCTGTACCGATGAGACTAGTACTGTTCATCTGAAGTACAGCACTCCTGTCATACTTCAGTCTAAGATCCTGACTGTACAATGTAAATTATACATACAACATCATTAATACTAACTCTTAAACAACAAATGTTTAATCCAAGTTCAAGTTCGCAAACTTGAACTTGGATTATACGTTTGTTGTTTTAGAGTGTTTCCAGTTTTCTTTTTCTTTTTGGACTTGATTTTGTGACTGAGGACTGGTTAACTGCCTCACAGCTGTTTTTTTTGGATAATACTAACTCCTGTGAAGTAACATTTCTGCTTTTCGCCTCATGCTACATATTCCAGTAGTACAAATAAGCTTACAATTTCTGCTGCTGTTGTTAGGTTTGGCTTTACTTCTATGAGGTAAACCTCAGAGGTGATGTAGCATATGGAAACTTTATTAGAGCAGAGAGGCAAGGGTTACAAGATGAGACAAACTGGACGTAAAAGAGACTCAGTGAGCATTTTTGGAACCTGTAGTAGAAAGAGCGGGGTATAATCTAAACAATTCAGTAGAGAAAGAGGTGTGTTTTTAGTCACTTGACCCAGAGAAGACTGATTCAGATGACAAGATCAAAGACTTAAAATGCTTTGGCAGAAGTTCTAAGCTGAAAAATAGGGACTGTGTTTGAATCTGAGTGAACAGATGAACATATCATAGATAACAGATAAACATATCATTGTGTCATTACCTAATTTATTTCTGTATTATCCTTATACAGATTGCCTTTATAAATATTACTGTCACTGACTGGTAATAGTCTTAATTTATTTGTTAATTGAGTTGCACCTTTTAGGACTCTCTTTACTCATGGCCCAGGCTATGAGTACAACTGTTCATGTAATACACACTGATCATTTAGAATACCCAGTCAATCAGTATATTAATGGGTGAAGTGGAAGAAAACCTGAATACACAGAGAAAACTTGTGCATATACATGGAGAACAGACTTTTTCCCACAATGACCAGAATTCAAACACACCCTAAAACCTTGAAGCAAAATTACATTTTATGTGTGTACTTTTTGCTTCCATACCTACTGACCAACCAGCTTCTCTTGACTGGAGTACAGCCCATTTATTGCCCCATACAGGATATCCCCAGTATGGGGCAAGTTTCGTCCAGAGGGGCCACCATTCAGGCAGCCACGAAGGGGATTTGTGCCCTCACTCTCATCCCAGAAATGAGAACATATGATGTAGGCTGTAGTCTCATCCTGGCTGCGACACTAAAAACCTCTATGCCTTCCTGTAGTGAGTGCATCCTCCCATGCACCTTTGATGACAGCTACTACATACATGGCTTGGTGGCTTCATGTCCACACTGGGGTCATTTGTGTTGCCAGTCTTCTTCCGAGAGGGTTGTGGCACTGAACTATCCTGGTCCACCCCCTTCTTCCAGGATGACATGCCAAGTCCAGCAGACACCTGTGATAGTAATTAAAGATGGGCCATCTGTCTCCTAGCCAGGACGTTATCTAGATAGCAATCAAAGTCGAGTCATCTGTCTCACAGTCAGGACGTTATCTAGATACTAATCAAAGTCAGGTCATCTGTCTCATAGGACGTTATCGAGATACTAATCAAAGTCAGGTCATCTGTCTCACAGTCAGGACGTTATCTAGATACCAGGCAAAGTCCAGTCATCTGTCTCTTAGTCAGAACTATATCTAGATACTAATCAAAGTCGGGTCATCTGTCTCATGGTCAGGACCTTATCTAGATACTAATCAAAGTCAGGTCATCTGTCTTCTATTCAGGACCTTATCTAGATACTAATCAAAGTCAGGTCATCTGTATTCTAGTCAGGACCTTATCTAGATACTAATCAAAGTCAGGTCATCTGTCTACTAGTCAGGACCTTATCTAGATATCTGTCTTCTAGTCAGGACCTTATCTAGATAGTAATCAAAGTCAGGTCATCTGTCTTCAAGTCAGGACCTTATCTAGATACTAATCAAAATCAGGTCATCTGTCTTCTAGTCAAGAACTTATCTAGATAGTAATCAAAGTCAGGTCATCTGTCTTCTAGTCAGGACCTTATCTAGATACTAATCAAAGTCAGGTCATCTGTCTTCTAGTCAGGACTTTATCTAGATAGTAATCAAAGTCAGTTCATCTGTCTTCTAGTCAGGACCTTATCTAGATACTAATCAAAGTCAGGTCATCTGTCTTCTAGTCAGGACCTTATCTAGATAGTAATCAAAGTCAGGTCATCTGTCTTCTAGTCAGGACCATATCTAGATACTAATCAAAGTCAGGTCATCTGTCTACTAGTCAGGACCTTATCTAGATAGTAATCAAAGTCAGGTCATCTGTCTACTAGTCAGGACCTTATCTAGATACTAATCAAAGTCAGGTCATCTGTCTTCTAGTCAGGACGTTATCAAGATAGTAATCAAAGTCAGGTCATCTGTCTTCTAGTCAGGACCTTATCTAGATAGTAATCAAAGTCAGGTCATCTGTCTACTAGTCAGGACCTTATCTAGATACTAATCAAAGTCGGGTCATCTGTCTCCGAGTCAGGACCTTATCTAGATACTAATCAAAGTCAGGTCATCTGTCTACTAGTCAGGACCTTATCTAGATAGTAATCAAAGTTAGGTCATCTGTCTACTAGTCAGGACCTTATCTAGATACTAATCAAAGTCGGGTCATCTGTCTACTAGTCAGGACCTTATCTAGATACTAATCAAAGTCGGGTCATCTGTCTACTAGTCAGGACCTTATCTAGATACTAATCAAAGTCAGGTCATCTGTCTTCTAGTCAGGACCTTATCTAGATACTAATCAAAGTCAGGTTATCTGTCATCTAGTCAGGACCTTATCTAGATAGTAATCAAAGTCAGTTTGTCTGTCTTCTAGACAGGACCTTATCTAGATAGTAATCAAAGTCAAGTCATCTGTCTACTAGTCAGGACCTTATCTAGATAGTAATCAAAGTCAGGTCATCTGTCTAGTAGTCAGGACCTTATCTAGATACTAATCAAAGTCAGGTCATCTGTCTACTAGTCAGGACCTTATCTAGATACTAATCAAAGTCAGGTCATCTGTCTACCAGTCAGGACCTTATCTAGATACCAATCAAAGTCCAGTCATCTGTCTCTTAGTCAGAACTATATCTAGATACTAATCAAAGTCGGGTCATCTGTCTCATGGTCAGGACCTTATCTAGATACTAATCAAAGTCAGGTCATCTGTCTACTAGTCAGGACCTTATCTAGATAGTAATCAAAGTCAGGTCATCTGTCTACTAGTCAGGACCTTATCTAGATACTAATCAAAGTCAGGTCATCTGTCTACTAGTCAGGACCTTATCTAGATACTAATCAAAGTCAGGTCATCTGTCTACTAGTCAGGACCTTATCTAGATACCAATCAAAGTCCAGTCATCTGTCTCTTAGTCAGAACTATATCTAGATACTAATCAAAGTCCAGTCATCTGTCTCATGGTCAGGACCTTATCTAGATACTAATCAAAGTCAGGTCATCTGTCTACTAGTCAGGGCCCTATCTAGATACTAATCAAAGTCAGGTCATCTGTCTTCTAGTCAGGACCTTATCTAGATAGTAATCAAAGTCAGGTCATCTGTCTTCTAGTCAGGACCTTATCTAGATAGTAATCAAAGTCAGGTCATCTGTCTTCTAGTCAGCACCTTATCTAGATACTAATCAAAGTCAGGTCATCTGTCTACTAGTCAGGACCTTATCTAGATACCAATCAAAGTCAGGTCATCTGTCTACTAGTCAGGACTTATCTAGATACTAATCAAAGTCAGGTCATCTGTCTACTAGTCAGGACCTTATCTAGATGGTAATCAAAGTCAGGTCATCTGTCTTCTAATCAGGACCTTATCTAGATACTAATCAAAGTCAGGTCATATGTCTTCTAGTCAGGACCTTATCTAGATACTAATCAAAGTCAGGTCATCTGTCTACTAGTCAGGACCTTATCTAGATAGTAATCAAAGTCAGGTCATCTGTCTACTAGTCAGGACCTTATCTAGATACTAATCAAAGTCAGGTCATCTGTCTACTAGTCAGGACCTTATCTCGATACTAATCAAAGTCAGGTCATCTGTCTACTAGTCAGGGCCTTATCTAGATACTAATCAAAGTCAGGTCATCTGTCTACTAGTCAGGACCTTATCTAGATACTAATCAAAGTCAGGTCATCTGTCTACTAGTCAGGACTTTACCTAGATACTAATCAAAGTCAGGTCATCTGTCTACTAGTCAGGACCTTATCTAGATACCAATCAAAGTCCAGTCATCTGTCTCTTAGTCAGAGCTATATCTAGATACTAATCAAAGTTGAGTCATCTGTCTCATGGTCAGGACCTTATCTAGATACTAATCAAAGTCAGGTCATCTGTCTACTAGTCAGGACCTTATCTAGATATCTGTCTTCTAGTCAGGACCTTATCTAGATACTAATCAAAGTCAGGTCATCTGTCTTCTAGTCAGGACCTTATCTAGATACTGATCAAAATCAGGTCATCTGTCTTCTAGTCAGGACCTTATCTAGATACTAATCAAAGTCAGGTCATCTGTCTTCTAGTCAGGACCTTATCTAGATAGTAATCAAAGTCAGTTCATCTGTCTTCTAGTCAGGACCTTATCTAGATACTAATCAAAGTCAGGTCATCCGTCTACTAGTCAGGACATTATCTAGATATCTGTCTTCTAGTCAGGACCTTATCTAGATAGTAATCAAAGTCAGGTCATCTGTCTACTAGTCAGGACCTTATCTAGATACCAATCAAAGTCCAGTCATCTGTCTCTTAGTCAGAACTATATCTAGATACTAATCAAAGTAGAGTCATCTGTCTCATGGTCAGGACCTTATCTAGATACTAATCAAAGTCAGGTCATCTGTCTTCTAGTCAGGACCTTATCTAGATACTAATCAAAGTCAGGTCATCTGTCTTCTAGTCAGGACCTTATCTAGATACTAATCAAAGTCAGGTCATCTGTCTACTAGTCAGGACCTTATCTAGATATCTGTCTTCTAGTCAGGACCTTATCTAGATAGTAATCAAAGTCAGGTCATCTGTCTTCAAGTCAGGACCTTATCTAGATACTAATCAAAATCAGGTCATCTGTCTTCTAATCAGGACCTTATCTAGATAGTAATCAAAGTCAGGTCATCTGTCTTCTAGTCAGGACCTTATCTAGATACTAATCAAAGTCAGGTCATCTGTCTTCTAGTCAGGACTTTATCTAGATAGTAATCAAAGTCAGTTCATCTGTCTTCTAGTCAGGACCTTATCTAGATACTAATCAAAGTCAGGTCATCTGTCTTCTAGTCAGGACCTTATCTAGATAGTAATCAAAGTCAGGTCATCTGTCTTCTAGTCAGGACCATATCTAGATACTAATCAAAGTCAGGTCATCTGTCTACTAGTCAGGACCTTATCTAGATAGTAATCAAAGTCAGGTCATCTGTCTACTAGTCAGGACCTTATCTAGATACTAATCAAAGTCAGGTCATCTGTCTTCTAGTCAGGACCTTATCAAGATAGTAATCAAAGTCAGGTCATCTGTCTTCTAGTCAGGACCTTATCTAGATAGTAATCAAAGTCAGGTCATCTGTCTACTAGTCAGGACCTTATCTAGATACTAATCAAAGTCGGGTCATCTGTCTCCGAGTCAGGACCTTATCTAGATACTAATCAAAGTCAGGTCATCTGTCTACTAGTCAGGACCTTATCTAGATAGTAATCAAAGTCAGGTCATCTGTCTACTAGTCAGGACCTTATCTAGATACTAATCAAAGTCGGGTCATCTGTCTACTAGTCAGGACCTTATCTAGATACTAATCAAAGTCGGGTCATCTGTCTACTAGTCAGGACCTTATCTAGATACTAATCAAAGTCAGGTCATCTGTCTTCTAGTCAGGACCTTATCTAGATACTAATCAAAGTCAGGTTATCTGTCATCTAGTCAGGACCTTATCTAGATAGTAATCAAAGTCAGTTTGTCTGTCTTCTAGACAGGACCTTATCTAGATAGTAATCAAAGTCAAGTCATCTGTCTACTAGTCAGGACCTTATCTAGATAGTAATCAAAGTCAGGTCATCTGTCTACTAGTCAGGACCTTATCTAGATACTAATCAAAGTCAGGTCATCTGTCTACTAGTCAGGACCTTATCTAGATACTAATCAAAGTCAGGTCATCTGTCTACCAGTCAGGACCTTATCTAGATACCAATCAAAGTCCAGTCATCTGTCTCTTAGTCAGAACTATATCTAGATACTAATCAAAGTCGGGTCATCTGTCTCATGGTCAGGACCTTATCTAGATACTAATCAAAGTCAGGTCATCTGTCTACTAGTCAGGACCTTATCTAGATAGTAATCAAAGTCAGGTCATCTGTCTACTAGTCAGGACCTTATCTAGATACTAATCAAAGTCAGGTCATCTGTCTACTAGTCAGGACCTTATCTAGATACTAATCAAAGTCAGGTCATCTGTCTACTAGTCAGGACCTTATCTAGATACCAATCAAAGTCCAGTCATCTGTCTCTTAGTCAGAACTATATCTAGATACTAATCAAAGTCCAGTCATCTGTCTCATGGTCAGGACCTTATCTAGATACTAATCAAAGTCAGGTCATCTGTCTACTAGTCAGGACCCTATCTAGATACTAATCAAAGTCAGGTCATCTGTCTTCTAGTCAGGACCTTATCTAGATAGTAATCAAATTCAGGTCATCTGTCTTCTAGTCAGGACCTTATCTAGATAGTAATCAAAGTCAGGTCATCTGTCTTCTAGTCAGCACCTTATCTAGATACTAATCAAAGTCAGGTCATCTGTCTACTAGTCAGGACCTTATCTAGATACCAATCAAAGTCAGGTCATCTGTCTACTAGTCAGGACTTATCTAGATACTAATCAAAGTCAGGTCATCTGTCTACTAGTCAGGACCTTATCTAGATAGTAATCAAAGTCAGGTCATCTGTCTTCTAATCAGGACCTTATCTAGATACTAATCAAAGTCAGGTCATATGTCTTCTAGTCAGAACCTTATCTAGATACTAATCAAAGTCAGGTCATCTGTCTACTAGTCAGGACCTTATCTAGATAGTAATCAAAGTCAGGTCATCTGTCTACTAGTCAGGACCTTATCTAGATACTAATCAAAGTCAGGTCATCTGTCTACTAGTCAGGACCTTATCTCGATACTAATCAAAGTCAGGTCATCTGTCTACTAGTCAGGGCCTTATCTAGATACTAATCAAAGTCAGGTCATCTGTCTACTAGTCAGGACCTTATCTAGATACTAATCAAAGTCAGGTCATCTGTCTACTAGTCAGGACCTTACCTAGATACTAATCAAAGTCAGGTCATCTGTCTACTAGTCAGGACCTTATCTAGATACCAATCAAAGTCCAGTCATCTGTCTCTTAGTCAGAGCTATATCTAGATACTAATCAAAGTCGGGTCATCTGTCTCATGGTCAGGACCTTATCTAGATACTAATCAAAGTCAGGTCATCTGTCTACTAGTCAGGACCTTATCTAGATATCTGTCTTCTAGTCAGGACCTTATCTAGATACTAATCAAAGTCACGTCATCTGTCTTCTAGTCAGGACCTTATCTAGATACTGATCAAAATCAGGTCATCTGTCTTCTAGTCAGGACCTTATCTAGATACTAATCAAAGTCAGGTCATCTGTCTTCTAGTCAGGACCTTATCTAGATAGTAATCAAAGTCAGTTCATCTGTCTTCTAGTCAGGACCTTATCTAGATACTAATCAAAGTCAGGTCATCTGTCTTCTAGTCAGGACCTTATCTAGATAGTAATCAAAGTCAGGTCATCTGTCTTCTAGTCAGGACCTTATATAGATACTAATCAAAGTCAGGTCATCTGTCTACTAGTCAGGACCTTATCTAGATAGTAATCAAAGTCAGGTCATCTGTCTACTAGTCAGGACCTTATCTAGATACTAATCAAAGTCAGGTCATCTGTCTTCTAGTCAGGACCTTATCTAGATAGTAATCAAAGTCAGGTCATCTGTCTTCTAGTCAGGACCTTATCTAGATAGTAATCAAAGTCAGGTCATCTGTCTACTAGTCAGGACCTTATCTAGATACTAATCAAAGTTGGGTCATCTGTCTCCTAGTCAGGACCTTATCTAGATACTAATCAAAGTCAGGTCATCTGTCTACTAGTCAGGACCTTATCTAGATAGTAATCAAAGTCAGGTCATCTGTCTACTAGTCAGGACCTTATCTAGATACTAATCAAAGTTGGGTCATCTGTCTACTAGTCAGGACCTTATCTAGATACTAATCAAAGTCGGGTCATCTGTCTACTAGTCAGGACCTTATCTAGATACTAATCAAAGTCAGGTCATCTGTCTTCTAGTCAGGACCTTATCTAGATACTAATCAAAGTCAGGTAATCTGTCTTCTAGTCAGGACCTTATCTAGATATTAATCAAAGTCAGGTCATCTGTCTTCTAGTCAGGACCTTATCTAGATAGTAATCAAAGTCAAGTCATCTGTCTACTAGTCAGGACCTTATCTAGATAGTAATCAAAGTCAGGTCATCTGTCTACTAGTCAGGACCTTATCTAGATACTAATCAAAGTCAGGTCATCTGTCTACTAGTCAGGACCTTATCTAGATACTAATCAAAGTCAGGTAATCTGTCTACTAGTCAGGACCTTATCTAGATACCAATCAAAGTCCAGTCATCTGTCTCTTAGTCAGAACTATATCTAGATACTAATCAAAGTCCAGTCATCTGTCCCATGGTCAGGACCTTATCTAGATACTAATCAAAGTCAGGTCATCTGTCTACTAGTCAGGACCTTATCTAGATACTAATCAAAGTCAGGTCATCTGTCTTCTAGTCAGGACCTTATCTAGATAGTAATCAAAGTCAGGTCATCTGTCTTCTAGTCAGGACCTTATCTAGATAGTAATCAAAGACAGGTCATCTGTCTTCTAGTCAAGACCTTATCTAGATACTAATCAAAGTCAGGTCATCTGTCTACTAGTCAGGACCTTATCTAGATAGTAATCAAAGTCAGGTCATTTGTCTACTAGTCAGGACCTTATCTAGATAGTAATCAAAGTCAGGTAATCTGTCTTCTAATCAGGACCTTATCTAGATACTAATCAAAGTCAGGTCATCTGTCTTCTAGTCAGGACCTTATCTAGATACTAATCAAAGTCAGGTCATCTGTCTACTAGTCAGGACCTTATCTAGATAGTAATCAAAGTCAGGTCATCTGTCTACTAGTCAGGACCTTATCTAGATACTAATCAAAGTCAGGTCATCTGTCTACTAGTCAGGACCTTATCTAGATACTAATCAAAGTCAGGTCATCTGTCTACTAGTCAGGACCTTATCTAGATACTAATCAAAGTCAGGTCATCTGTCTACTAGTCAGGACCTTATCTAGATACTAATCAAAGTCAGGTCATCTGTCTACTAGTCAGGACCTTACCTAGATACTAATCAAAGTCAGGTCATCTGTCTACTAGTCAGGACCTTATCTAGATACCAATCAAAGTCCAGCCATCTGTCTCTTAGTCAGAACTATGTCTAGATACTAATCAAAGTCGGGTCATCTGTCTCATGGTCAGGACCTTATCTAGATACTAATCAAAGTCAGGTCACCTGTCTACTAGTCAGGACCTTATCTAGATGGATGTCTTCTAGTCAGGACCTTATCTAGATACTAATCAAAATCTTGTCATCTGTCCTCTAGTCAGGACCTTATCTAGATAGTAATCAAAGTCAGGTCATCTGTCTTCTAGTCAGGACCTTATCTAGATACTAATCAAAGTCAGGTCATCTGTCTTCTAGTCAGGACCTTATCTAGATAGTAATCAAAGTCAGTTCATCTGTCTTCTAGTCAGGACCTTACCTAGATACTAATCAAAGTCAGGTCATCTGTCTACTAGTCAGGACCTTATCTAGATATCTGTCTTCTAGTCAGGACCTTATCTAGATACTAATCAAAGTCAGGTCATCTGTCTTCTAGTCAGGACCTTATCTAGATACTAATCAAAATCAGGTCATCTGTCTTCTAATCAGGACCTTATCTAGATAGTAATCAAAGTCAGGTCATCTGTCTTCTAGTCAGGACCTTATCTAGATACTAATCAAAGTCAGGTCATCTGTCTTCTAGTCAGGACCTTATCTAGATAGTAATCAAAGTCATTTCATCTGTCTTCTAGTCAGGACCTTATCTAGATACTAATCAAAGTCAGGTCATATGTCTTCTTGTCAGGACCTTATCTAGATACTAATCAAAGTCAGGTCATCTGTCTACTAGTCAGGACCTTATCTAGATAGTAATCAAAGTCAGGTCATCTGTCTACTAGTCAGGACCTTATCTAGATACTAATCAAAGTCAGGTCATCTGTCTTCTAGTCAGGACCTTATCTAGATAGTAATCAAAGTCAGGTCATCTGTCTTCTAGTCAGGACCTTATCTAGATAGTAATCAAAGTCAGGTTGTCTGTCTACTAGTCAGGACCTTATCTAGATACTAATCAAAGTCGGGTCATCTGTCTACTAGTCAGGACCTTATCTAGATACTAATCAAAGTCGGGTCATCTGTCTACTAGTCAGGACCTTATCTAGATACTAATCAAAGTCAGGTCATCTGTCTTCTAGTCAGGACCTTATCTAGATACTAGTCAAAGTCAGGTCATCTGTCTTCTAGTCAGGACCTTATCTAGACAGTAATCAAAGTCAGGTCATCTGTCTTCTAGTCAGGACCTTATCTAGATAGTAATCAAAGTCAAGACATCTGTCTACTAGTCAGGACCTTATCTAGATAGTAATCAAAGTCAGGTCATCTGTCTACTAGTGAGTACCTTATCTAGATACTAATCAAAGTCAGGTCATCTGTCTTCTAGTCAGGACCTTATCTAGATAGTAATCAAAGTCAGGTCATCTGTCTTCTAGTCAGGACCTTATCTAGATAGTAATCAAAGTCAGGTCATCTGTCTACTAGTCAGGACCTTATCTAGATACTAATCAAAGTCGGGTCATCTGTCTACTAGTCAGGACCTTATCTAGATACTAATCAAAGTCGGGTCATCTGTCTACTAGTCAGGACCTTATCTAGATACTAATCAAAGTCTGGTCATCTGTCTTCTAGTCAGGACCTTATCTAGATACTAATCAAAGTCAGGTCATCTGTCTTCTAGTCAGGACCTTATCTAGATACTAATCAAAGTCAGGTCATCTGTCTTCTAGTCAGGACCTTATCTAGATAGTAATCAAAGTCAAGTCATCTGTCTACTAGTCAGGACCTTATCTAGATAGTAATCAAAGTCAGGTCATCTGTCTACTAGTCAGGACCTTATCTAGATAGTAATCAAAGTCAGGTCATCTGTCTACTAGTCAGGACCTTATCTAGATACTAATCAAAGTCAGGTCATCTGTCTACTAGTCAGGACCTTATCTAGATACTAATCAAAGTCAGGTCATCTGTCTACTAGTCAGGACCTTATCTAGATACCAATCAAAGTCCAGTCATCTGTCTCTTAAGCAGAACTATATCTAGATACTAATCAAAGTTGGGTCATCTGTCTCATGGTCAGGACCTTATCTAGATACTAATCAAAGTCAGGACATCTGTCTCCTAGTCAGGACCTTATCTAGATAGTAATCAAAGTCAGGTCATCTGTCTACTAGTCAGGACATTATCTAGATACTAATCAAAGTCAGGTCATCTGTCTACTAGTCAGGACCTTATCTAGATACTAATCAAAGTCAGGTCATCTGTCTACTAGTCAGGACCTTATCTAGATACCAATCAAAGTCCAGTCATCTGTCTCTTAGTCAGAACTATATCTAGATACTAATCAAAGTCCAGTCATCTGTCTCATGGTCAGGACCTTATCTAGATACTAATCAAAGTCAGGTCATCTGTCTACTAGTCAGGACCTTATCTAGATACTAATCAAAGTCAGGTCATCTGTCTTCTAGTCAGGACCTTATCTAGATAGTAATCAAAGTCAGGTCATCTGTCTTCTAGTCAGGACCTTATCTAGATACTAATCAAAGTCAGGTCATCTGTCTACTAGTCAGCACCTTATCTAGACAGTAATCAAAGTCAGGTCATCTGTCTACTAGTCAGGACTTATCTAGATACTAATCAAAGTCAGGTCATCTATCTACTAGTCAGGACCTTATCTAAATAGTAATGAAAGTCAGGCCATCTGTCTTCTAGTCAGGACCTTATCTAGATACTAATCAAAGTCAGGTCATCTGTCTTCTAGTCAGGACCTTATCTAGATACTAATCAAAGTCAGGTCATCTGTCTACTAGTCAGGACCTTATCTAAATAGTAATCAAAGTCAGGTCATCTGTCTACTAGTCAGGACCTTATCTAGATACTAATCAAAGTCAGGTCATCTGTCTACTAGTCAGAACCTTATCTAGATACTAATCAAAGTCAGGTCATCTGTCTACTAGTCAGGACCTTATCTAGATACTAATCAAAGTCAGGTCATCTGTCTACTAGTCAGGACCTTATCTAGATACTAATCAAAGTCAGGTCATCTGTCTACTAGTCAGGACCTTATCTAGATACTAATCAAAGTCAGGTCATCTGTCTACTAGTCAGGACCTTATCTAGATACCAATCAAAGTCCAGTCATCTGTATCTTAGTCAGAACTATATCTAGATACTAATCAAAGTCGGGTCATCTGTCTCCTAGTCAGGACCTTATCTAGATAGTAATCAAAGTCGGGTCATCTGTCTACTAGTCAGGACCTTATCTAGATACTAATCAAAGTCAGGTCATCTGTCTACTACTTAGGACCTTATCTAGATACTAATCAAAGTCAGGTCATCTGTCTACTAGTCAGGATCTTATCTAGATAGTAATCAAAGTCAGGTCATCTGTCTACTAGTCAGGACCTTATCTAGATAGTAATCAAAGTCAGGTCATCTGTCTACTAGTCAGGGCCTTATCTAAATACTAATCAAAATCAGGTCATCTGTCTTCTAGTCAGGACCTTATCTAGATAGTAATCAAAGTCAGGTCATCTGTCTTCTAGTCAGGACCTTATCTAGATAGTAATCAAAGTCAGGTCATCTGTCTACTAGTCAGGACCTTATCTAGATACTAATCAAAGTCGGGTCATCTGTCTACTAGTCAGGACCTTATCTAGATACTAATCAATGTCGGGTCATCTGTCTGCTAGTCAGGACCTTATCTAGATAGTAATCAAAGTCAGGTCATCTGTCTTCTAGTCAGGACCTTATCTAGATAGTAATCAAAGTCAGGTCATCTGTCTACTAGTCAGGACCTTATCTAGATACTAATCAAAGTCAGGTCATCTGTCTCCTAGTCAGGACCTTATCTAGATAGTAATCAAAGTCAGGTCATCTGTCTTCTAGTCAGGACCTTATCTAGATACTAATCAAAGTCGGGTCATCTGTCTACTAGTCAGGACCTTATCTAGATACTAATCAGTCACTTATTCTTGGCTGGAGAAAGGGGAGTGAATTTAAGTAGTTAGTCCATGTTTCTTGATGTTGCAAACGTACTTTCTACTCATTTTTTAAAATTCTTTGGCATTAATTAATTTATAACACACACGCACACATATCACCATTAAACTTAGTCCAGTGTCATATTCCCCCTTCTCCTGACACAGGAAGACACTGGGAGGAGGATGTGACAGACAGGAATTAGAGACTGTGGCCTTCATCCTGTAGGAGAGTAAGAAATTTTACAGTGCTCTTATTTGCATCGCCTGTTAGTCCACAGGTGTGGAGTAATGCTCTGCTATCCTGATCCCTTGACAAGTGTACAATTTCACACACCCACAGTGCCTGGTAGAGGTGCAGGGCACTCCTAAGCTGAGATTGTGCCCTCAAGTCTCTGCACATATGGAGCGTACTTTTAAATAATTCCACCTAAAACGCCAGGTTTTTAGCGAATCTGTGATTTAAAAAGTTTGTTATTGCTACATATTGTACTTATTTGCTGCCTGCACTTAAATTCAGTATTTTTTGTGTTTAAATAATCTGTTTAACTGTTGCAGGCTACACACTAAAGTGTGATAGCCTTTTCTGTGCATTTAAAGTGTTGTTTTGATTGTATCTACTCTATTTTCTGAAAAAAAAAATAAATATATATATATATATATATATATATATATATATATATACCTTTCTGAACTAGTATAGTCCATTTTTCAGGTTATTGCTAAATCCAGGGCTGAGTTACACGTTTCTGTGTTGCCCATTGCCCATACCTTACTTGGATAGAAGGAAGTTTTTTTCACCTGTGAGAGGGGGGAGCTTTGAGCAGCCTATCTGTCCCTGGAGGAGTGGTGTCAACCCAGAAGTTAGTAGTTTATTGGCCATTTTGGGCTAATTTTGATTGTATCTGCTCTATTTTCTGAAAAAAAAAAACAAAAAATATATATACTTTTTCATGTTTCTCTGTTCACCTGTGCAAAAGGGGAGCTTTGAGCAGCCTGTCTGTCCATGGAGGAGTGGTTTCAGCCCAGAAGTTAGTAGTTTATTGGCCATTTGGGGATAATTTCGATCTCTTTCACTTCCCTGCTATAAAAAACGCATTTGTGTGGTTTTGCGCAACGGGCAGCACCGTTTAGTTACACTATTCTCGGCTCCACAAAGTCTACTCTTCAATTTTTCCTTTGGAACTAGACAAACCTTCAACTTTAGCACTCAAACCATTCATTTCACAGTCAAGCACTTGCTTAAAACTCATAGCAAGCACTAATTAACCCTAGCACTAGACCCCCCTATACTGTCCAGAAGGACAAGGCTCTCTATTCGTCCCCACCAGCCAATCAGAAAAACAGCTTAATCTACCTATTCAGGCATTCCAAAGGGCGGTTTCTGGTGTACTCTCCAGTCCAACTGGTGAATCTGGGCATTTTGAGGCAATGTTACAACTGCCTCATGTACACAGACAGCCCTCTCCTCCTACCACCAAACACTAATATATGTGAGAGATGCAATTATACAGCCAAACTGGAGGTAAAGCTCTCTCAACCCAAGACTGGAACTGACAGTCAAGAGGAGAAGGGTAATACTTGCAACACACCACCAGTCTCACATAGACCTAATAAACCAACACCGGTAAATAGCACACATGAATACATGAAAACATACTTGGAGGCTCAAAATAAAATCTGCAAAAGCAACAGAGACCTCCAAAGCAGACATCCAAGCAACCTCCACACCCCATCACCAACCATGAAACACATACTTCACATAATTAGTGTGCCATGCAATCACAGCCCTTAATGCAAAATAACATACCCAACACACTAGTAATAGGTGACTATAGTCAGGCACACTAATGTCCCACTAACTAGGCTGGACAAGGAGAAGGTTACAGTTAGCTGCCTGTCGGGTGCCAGGATCCGCCACATAACACAAGCACTCAGGTCACTCCAGAACAAGTACAAATACAATGTTGGTGTTAATGACCTGAGACGTACCTCCCTGGACTACATGAAAAGAGACATGGAAGAGCTCTCTGATCATGTAGCCCAGGCCGGTATGTCCCTGACCCTGAGTAACATCCTGCCCTCACCAAGAATGATGCCACAGTATAAAGTAAAAATGATCAATTTCAACAATTGGCTAAGTTTCTGGTGTCATTCAAAGGGGATGCAGTATCTGTCCGCCTGGGATGACATGCTCGACAAGCCACGTTGCTTCTCAAGAGATGGCTTGCACCTGTCACCCTTAGGTTTTCAAATACTGGCCAAGGCTCTTGCCACCCCCATAGTGCCTTTTTTTTAGCAAGGCTCAAAAGATAAACCCACCACCATAAATAGCACAAGTAACCAAAAACTGAGGGTAATGCTACTCAATGCCAGAAGTCTAAACCTCAAAATGCATGCACTCTAGGTACTCCTCAGTATGGAGAACATTAATATCTGCGCAGTAACAGAAACCTGGTTTAAGGCTCTTGAGAGCACCCCAGCACTACTAGGCTATAACTAATACCATACCTTTCGACCACAGAACCAGGACCGAAACACAAAAGGCGGGGGTGTATCCATATTCATCAAGGATACCCACACCTCCAGGTTAGTGGCGCAGCACAATGCATCAGAGATCATCCATGTGCAACAAACAATGGGCAAACCCACATGGTGAGAGTTGCAGGCTCTATGTCCGACTCTAAACCGGTTACAAGTGGCATCCCCCAGGGCTCAGTCCTAGGGACCCCTCCTGTTCAGTATATACTTCTCAGAGGTACAGGCAAGCATAGGAGGACTATGGCTAACCAAGTTCACAGACGACTGCAAACTAGGGGCCATAATTGATTCTCCGGCTAATACAGACACCCTCCAGATGGGTCTCACTGAGACGGATACCTGGTGTCAAAATCATGGCCTCAAGCTAAATGCCAAAAAGTGCATAGTCATCCCCTTTAGAAAAAACAAAGTACCCGCAAACTACCACATAGGTGGTAGTCCCCTAAATATAGAAAATGTAATAAGGGATCTGGGGACCCAAGTAGATAGTAATGTCTCCTTTGATAATCATATTGCCAAGGTGGTTAGGAAATCCTTCTATGTGGCCCACCTAATCACAAAAGGGTTCACATCTTGAACACAAGAGGTTATTGTGCCTCTCTACTCATCACTCATTACACCCATCATAGAATACAACGCCCCATTTGGGATGTACCTTACAAGACACCTGCAACAGCTGGAAAGACCACAAAAGTACTTCACCAAGAGGATTACTGGCCTCAAACAGATGCCCTATGCATCCGACTCAAGAAACTCCAGCTGTACTCGGTTGCATACCGCTTACTCAGAGGTGATCTCTGCCTGACATACAAGGCCATGTCCAACCCAGAATTGATGGACATGCTCCACCTAAAAAAAAACAAATCCGGGAGAGCCACACGCTCTAGAGATATAAACCTCACCACAACGATAAATAGGACGTGCTGGAGGGATAGATTCCTGTCCCAGAGACCCCCCATGCTTTGGGGCAGGTTTCCAATATACTTCAGGCAGAGCCCCTCACTAACACTCTTCAAGAGAAACCTTGACGGGTGGATGGGAAACAGAAAATTTATCTCGGGGATCACTGCAGTGGCTCTGATGGACAGTGGCGCAGGGAACTAATGGTGCTGCTGGACAGAGGCACAGGGAACTAATCTAAGGGGCTGGCGAAAGCCAACACATTCTGGCTAGGCTTATAAATGCCCTGGGCAGATAGCCTAGTACTTACCTATAAACCTATGAACCTAAATATTCCCAATTGGCACATTCTGCAGAAGGATTAAACCAACCTCAGCCAGTATGGGTAAGCCAGTATCAACCATTCACATCACTAAGATGGTGGTATTTGGTTAAGTATTAACAGTATATCATCCCAAAAGTGAACAAGCTTTGCAAGATTTAAGTTTATTAAAATGAGTTAGGAAATAGAATCACCTGTACAGGCTGCAACTAAGCTAAAGTTGTTAGTTAATGACTGAGATTATGCAACTAGAGATGAGGTGGTGAGAGTCCTTGTTGTCACAATCAGTATCCTGTAAGATAAATAAAATATTGCATAATGTTATTGCAAGGTCATATGAAATGACGTAAGGAAAGTCAGTGTTAATTTCCTACTCCTTCGTGTGGCAAGAAGGAAGCTTAGCTCATGAAACAATTTTGCAGGTCAAAGCTATTCAGAAGTTGAAGAAAATGCTATGCAACCTAAAGCATGCAAGAATGTGCTCAGAAACGGAAGATTAGTGCAAAAAGTGTTGTAAGTTTAAATCATTTTGTAAAATCATGATGAGCTGTTTATGCAGAAAAAAGGCATTGAGTCACACTATGCAAAATGCTAATATGGAATACAAAGTGGATTTATTCAATGATTCATATTCAAAAGAGTGCCAAGGCAGTGAGAATGGTTAAGTCTTTGGAAATGGACATCAATTCTCAAAAATGTTGTATTAGATTTAAACCAGACACAGGGATATAAGATATAGGAGTGGTGGATTTCATCAAGGATCATCTCATTCTCAGTCTCTTCATCAAGATTATTTCCTCAAGAGTTCCACTTATTAACTTGATAGACTTTTTGAGTCTTGTTTCATTGAGCGCATTCATGGATAAGAGGGAATACCTCACCCTGCAGAAAGCAGTGGTCTGCATATGGATTAGACTATTCCCCATCTCAATGACAATACACTCTCAGAGTTAGTTTATATAAGTAGTTGGTGGGGTGGTGAACACAGTCTTCCTGAAGGGGATACAGTAAGTTTACCCCGTTAGCTTTCAGCTAACTGCAGTTGGTCAAGATATAGTATCCTGACATTACTTAGTTGCCTAGTTAGCCTGGTTGACTGGTTAAACTCACAGAACTGGTGTTCAATGAGTTTACTGTCAGAACTGTAGATCAGATCCACAAAAGATTATAAGTCCTGCTACTTTTTTTTCTCATTATACCTTCTTCCCAATTATACCACTGAAGTTTAAAATATTTTCAAGTTAATATTGATGAAACATCTGTATAAAAGGCTTCTCAGTACAACAATACTAAGACATTCATGGATTTTATGATGTCGGCAGAAATTAACCTGTACTGCCAGGTCTCAGGGAATGTTTGGACATGAGCTGGTAAAGCTAATACAATACTTAATGCTGAAACAGTTATAAGAAGAGCATTGCAGAGGACTTTGCTGATGCTTTTTAAAGGCACTGGACAGCTAAATGGAGAATGTACTATCTAAAAGTTCCACAGATACAGTCCAGCTGGGAGAATTCCCATTCCTACTTAATAAGAAAAGTGTAATACAGAACATGGGTATAATTATAAAGATAGCAAAGGTAAAATACAACATGACTAGCTAGCAGTTATTGAAACCCCAAAATATGCAGTCTTGGGAAATGGTTATATGCTAGTAACCTAAATGTGGCTATTAGAAGGCCATATCTTTTACACAGGTTCATAGGTAGGTACTAGGCTATTGGCCCTAGGGCCTATATAAGCCTAGCCAAAAACATGGCTTTGATGACATCATACCTAAGCTGAGAGGCACTGAGTGGTTTAGCATACCTGATGTTTGTTAAGGCTATTGGGCTATAAAATTTCCTGAAGAATCATCAAACCTCAGTGCAGTCAGTACATTAACTGACAAAGATCTTTTACTGTGTGTGCCTTTTGGTGTAATCTTAGTTTCATACTCAAACAGATGAAAGTTATTATAATATAGTTACAGGTTCATACGTAAGTACTAGTCTAGTTGTCCTTGTGGGCCACATTAAGCCTATCCAATTTCCCTTTCAAAGGTGAGGCTCAAACCCTGGACCTTATGTCTGTGAGGTAAACACTGTAATTATTATACCAACACCCTACCCTATATGGATATGTGAAGGTGAGTGAACTGATACTTTTAAAATATATAAATTAGGATATAGTGCAAACATTTCTGCAAATGTTAGAACAAGCAAGCAGTGTTTAAAATACGTATATTTTCCTGGGTGTAGTAACATTGAGGTGCAAACTGAAGTGTGTGGGAATGTACACAAAAAATGTAAATATGCAGAAAAGTATCATAACAGATATTAGTTTAAAAATGCAGTCTTAGTAGCTCAACAGGTATAGTACTAATCTATGAATCTATGAATACCAAGCATTGTGAGGTCATCTTGGTTTGCAGAGATGATACTACTTTTACAAAATGCTGAACTGATTTACAAGGAAATTCATTATGAAGATAATATCCTCTTGTTCCAGGATATGTCATTGAGAAACTTATTATAACTGCCTAAGTAACGAATCAAACCTACCTGCACTACCTGCTTTTAGTAGTAACATGCAACAGTAGTAAATGAATGTTTGTGTGAAAATGTAGTTATTATTTTGTTGTATAAAAGACAATTTGAGGAATTCTTGGGGGTGTTGAGAAAAACATATAATGCCACTGTGCCGTGTTAAATATTACCAAGCATTCAGCACTACACGGCCCAATGCTGAGTTGATTATACATGAGGTCTTGCATAGTACCTTATGGCAGTGAAAGGGCCACATAGTAAAATATTGCAGTCATGATAAAAGCAGTAATATTGCTGCTAGACTGGGCGTGCTATAGGTGGTCATGAGACCAAAGTAAAAACATTAGTTAGTTGGCTTGCCTGACACTATGTGCTGTCATGTGCTCAACAAAAGCACCTCTTAGTTACAACACAGTCACTGAAAGCAGCCCATGCATGGACACCACACCAAATTGCCATGTTGTGTCATTTCATGGACACCACACCAAAGTGTTATGTTGTGTCATTTCATGGACACCACACCAAAGTGCCATGTTGTGTCATTTCATGAACACCACACCAAAGTGTTACGTTGTGTCATTTCATGGACACCACACCAAAGTGTTATGTTGTGTCGTTTCATGGACACCACACCAAAGTGCCATGTTGTGTCATTACATAAATGAGGAGGAAAGGGGAGGATAGTAAATTCAGAAATGGTGAAGAGTAAACTGATGAACACATAGAATGACAACATGAAGGGGAGACAGCTGTGGAGAAAAAGGCATCATTTTTTGTGGGACAGGTGCCCATTTTTCAGTGTGTTATAAAAGGTAGAAGAGAAATAGTAATGAGCATGTGTGAGAGGAGGGATGCTACAGGAAAGGAAGCAGGGTAGATAAACATATATTACACACAGGCTATGACAGGGGACATACTAAAGGGTGGGGCAAGAATGGAGAAATGCAGACTGACAAAGGGTAAACTAGTAATGGGGAGGATTGGGGTACAAATAGGATATGAGAAGTAACAATGCAGGCATCAACTATTCATCAGTAAAATGTTTGACCTACACTGCCAGTGGCTAGCTTGTCCAGAACTTATTTGACACTATAAATACTAGATAGTTTTTACAAATTCTTAGCCAACCTACTGAGACCCCAATATTGTTGACATAGTTCTCACAAATATTGCCACTTTTTTACATATCCCTATGTATCATCCTGCCTTCTTAAATCAGACCATAAATGAGTGACATTTTCCTTTAAAACTTGTGGTACTTCCCCTGTAAATACCTCTGTATTTAAATACTTCTCAAAAAGAAAGACTTGGTTACTTGACGACCTAAGCAAATTCCTCTGTAATCCTTCACTGATGGATCTCATTACTAAAGCTGCTGCCTGTATCTTTGACTTCTACGCCCATTTAAATAGCTGTATTGATAAGTCAGTTCTTATCTGCACCAAATATAATGAGATTTTTTTTTAAATAACCCCCTATGGTAGAATACCCCTATAAATAATTAAATAACAAGAGAAAGAAACTGGTTAATGCTTATAAGAGGACTCGTTCTACCTCCCTTAAGAGCACACTTAAGCAAACTAGTAAAGACATTAAGGGAATCTAGGAAGTTCAAAGCTGAATATGAGCTTAAAATATCCACTATAACCAAACAAAACTACAAATCTTTCTTTAGTTATGTTAGGAAGTTAAGAACTAACACCTGATAATGTTCGGAACTAGTCCACAACAGTACTGTAAACTGTGTCCCAAAAGAAATAGCTAATATCCTAGCTGACAAATTTAGTGCAAATTTTACATATGGGCACCTGTCCCACATAAAAATTATGTCCTTCATCCCCATAGCTGTCTTCCCTTCATGTTGTCATTCTGTGTGTCTGTCTGCTTGTTCTTCACCATATAGCTATTCCACAGTCCCAACCATCCCCTTTAATTACTATGGAACAATTTCTCCCACCCCTCCCAAAAACTAAAAAAACACTTCGCCCTTTGGCACTGATAATATACCAGGTTGCTTGGTTACCAGTGCCAAATATAGTCTACCTGCACTCTTACTTAACCTCTTTAACCTAAACCTATACATGGGCTACAGTCCTGAGGCCTGAAAAACAGCCATTGCAATACCATTACACAAGGGTGACTTAACCATGGACCCTGGTGACAACGGACCTATTTATTAGTCTCACTGGCCTCATATGTAAAGCTATGTATGGAGAGTATAATCTCAGATCTCATTAATGTGAGCCTTGAAAATCTCTCTCTTAAACCTGAACCCTCATCAATTCAACTTTGACAAAGAAAGGTCCTGTCTCTTTAACCTTATCAATTTATTTGAAAAGCAACTGAAACAGTAGATAGTGGTTATGCAATACATATCTTGACCTGGTCAAGGCCTTTGCACTATTCTCCATGCAGGTATTACTGGCAGACATGTACATCTGGCTGCAAATACTTATGTCGTTAGGTGGATATCGAACTGGTTGTCTGACAGAACCCATGTGGTTAGAGTCACAGTTGTCCCTTCTGAAAGAAAAAAGTTACCAGTGGTGTACTACAGGGCTCATTTTTAGGCTGTCTGTTATTTGGCATTATTTCACAGACCTTCAAGCCAACAATCCTAGCCCATGATTATCTAAGGTTGCAGGTAGACGACTAATTTGGGTGTTGCTATTTGATCTTTCACTGACTCACAATTACTCCTACATGAGCTAGGCCACGTTAACGACTGGTGAAAGGACAATGGTCTCAAATTAAACATGAAGAAATGTAGTGTAGTTCATTCTGGTAAACAAAACAGTTACACTTACTATACAGGAGATACACCCCTACAATTAGACACTGTGGTAAGGAATCTAGGCACTCTTGTTGATAATTCCTTATCTTTGACCATCACAGTAATTCCAAAAGCCTTCTGTCTGGCTCATCTAATTTCCAAAAGCATCACCACTAGATCCAAATAAGTCTTAATTCCCTTTACTCATATCTCGTCAGAAACATTGAATATAATGCACCTTTTGTGTATGTCTAAAGATTTCATTCTACTTAAGAGACCTCAAAGATTCATTATTAAAAAGATCAATGTCCACAAAAATTTTAATTATCAGGATCAGCCCTCTCTCCGTACTCAGTCCCTTATAGACTTCTCCTTGGAGTTATGTGCCTAGCCATTTGAGCCATGAAAGATCCAGGCCTCTTTAATCTCCTATTCCTTTTCATTACAAATGGTATCTCAAATGCCAGGTTAAAGGAACTAAACTTTTAATAAAAGGCAAATAAGATACATCGGCATGATAGATTCATATCCCAACGTATACCTCTCCTCTGGAACAAACTTCCACTACATGTCAAGCAGTAACAACCTTTCCACTTTCAAGGTAAACACTCACAACTGAACGGGAGCATCAAATTCTGCCTTGTCTATCTTGTTTTGCCTTCCTTGAGGGTAGAGAGAACTACGGAATATTTTCTTTTTGTTAGGCTTGTAATGGTCTGCTCGCTAATTGCCTCGTATTCACCTTTGAACCTATGATTTTATCAATACATAAAGAAGGGGAATACCATGATGAGGATAGAGCATACAGAAGACCTATCTGATTGGCTCAGAGCACCAAAAGGGAAGCCAAATGAATGGAGTCAAATAGCAATGTAACTAGGCAAGGAGATGCTCTAATGTGCCAGTGCTGGTATCCAGCTGCTGGTCCTCCATGGTTATCACCAGTCACTACATCTGCTGCTGGGTCACCTGTGGGAACTCCTTCAGATCATTCCCACAAAAGGTGTCCCCCCATGGGGCGGCCATGGAAACCACTAGTGAGCCCCTCAGATTACCTTCCATGGGGTGACCTTTGTCTCCCTGTAGAGAGGCAAACCCAGTGGTAGGTACAATGGCTGTTGAAGACCTAAGTGGCAGCTGATTCACCCCAGCCTTCACCATAGCTGATCTTTTAAAAAGAAGGAAAAAAGAGAAAAATTACAACAGGTTTGGATGCATGTGTATTTCAATATAGTCATAGGTTCAAAAGTAAATACTAGGCTATTAGTCTGCAGATTAAGCCTTGTCAATAACCAGAAGTCAGAACCAAGCCCTCCCTGTACCCTGTATCCATGCGGTTAAGACATTAATCATTATGACAACCCTCCATACTGTTATGGAATAACATGGATGACATACATTAGGGTAGCGTGTGAGGAAAGCAATGATGCATGGCCAGTGTTACCTCACCTAATATACTTCCTTACCCTTGGAGTAGATTACACTGATCTCTAAAACATTCCAGATAGCTATAAACTAATCTTATCCCACCACCTGGAAAGTCTGTCATCTTTCTTTAATCAGGCCACCCAGTTCAGTTCAATTCACTCTCCTTGGCAACATATCCCTGACAACAGAAGGCAATTACAGAACATGAGATAGTCATAGTGTACAGTGCCAAACCATGTATAGAACACTTACAATAAAAAGTTGATTCCCTCTTCCTAACCTCTGCCTCTCAGTGGTAGGGCAAGTCCAAGTGGTGCCTCAACAGGTCATTGTACCTGTGCCTGCACTGGTCTCCAGCACAGGTGATGTCAGTGACATCACTTACTGCCCAGACAAGTTGGTGCCAAGCATCATACTGGCCCCAGCAGGCACTTCCTATAGGCCTGGTGCAGCAGGTGGGAGAAGACTTTAATTTACTGGCTGAATTAGAAGCCATGTTAAAATCAGCACTTAAAGAGACCATGCCCATTCAGCAGAAGCACATCAATGGGCGGCATGGTTGTGCAATGCAAAGTGTCACTAATACAGAGAGATAGCCCTAGCAGCTTTGTAGTGTCTGTGCTTGAGTACTCTTTGAACATGGCCTCCCAGCACAGGCATGGTCAGATTCAAGCCGGTTAGCGATGACTGTGGCATTTTGGAAGCGATTTAAAGATGATCC
This sequence comes from Protopterus annectens, assembly GCF_019279795.1. NCBI lineage: Eukaryota > Metazoa > Chordata > Ceratodontiformes > Protopteridae > Protopterus > Protopterus annectens. Next base: position 709,513,764 of record NC_056736.1, read on the forward strand.
CGTTGTAACACCTCATTAGTATAATCACCATTCTACAAGGCCTGTTGTAGTAAGATGAAATGTGTAATCTCTATATTGCTGCTAATCTCATTGTGACAACTAAGTTAGGAATAGTAAAACATTTTTAAAGCCATATAGGCATGCTGTCAGCACACAAGCCATCTGGTAAAGGACAACATGACTGCATGCCCACAAAGGGGACATCAAAGCAACATCAGCAGCTAGGGAACAGTGGTATATGTGGTATAGCATAGTTCAAGATCATGATAGTGTACTGTCCTCCTCTCTGCAGGGTGCTCCCCCTGACATGGAGTGCAGCACAAGACCTGGACAGGTAACTGTCATGCAAGGGGGCTCACAGTACTGAGGCTGGCATAATGGTTAAGGTGTTTACCTTACAGACACAAGGTCTGGGGTTTGATTCTCACATGAGGCAATTGGCTAGGCTTAAAATGTCCCAGAACAGCAGTTAGCTTAGTACTAATTTATGAACCTATGAACCCAGGCAGAGATTAAAGTACAAGGGCAGGACAGTACAGCCCTGCTGTTGGGGGTGACACACAGACCATAAGAAATACTGCAAGAAACGTGGGCTTGTGTACATAGGCCATACTACATGCTATCAGCACAGTGCAGCAAGCAGCCAGGAAGTAGTAACATGCCCATTTCTGCTATCAGCATGATACAGGGTGTAGTTGTGAGAGCTCATTACAAGAATATTGAGTGTCCACTACACAGAGGCAGGGAGGTCAGTACTTAAAAATGAAGATATCCCAAGGATACACAACTCCCCCACATGTGATAATATGGTGGAGATGCAGGCATAACTCCACTTTTTAGCACTGGATGCCCTGTCCATGTTAGTCCCATCCAAGCTACACAGGTGACACTGGCACAAATTACATCAGTAAGCCACTCTGGTGCTGATGACATAAGTAAACCACACTGGTGCTGATGACATCAGTAAGCCACACTGGTACTGATGACATCAGTAAGCCACACTGGTACTGATGACATAAGTAAACCACACTGGTACTGATGACATCAGTAAGCCTCACTAGCACACATGACATCAGTAAGCCACACTGGTGCTGATGACATCAGTGCCCCACACTGGTACTGAGGTGTACACATCAGGCATGGGAGACAAGCATGAAAAAGGGGTGTTGCCACCATAACTGCAGGTCATTTCATGAGCTCAGTGCCACACTTGGTGTCAATCAGTGGATGTGCAGGGCAGTGAACCAGGCATAGACAATAGCTATACACTCCATAAGAGACTGTGAGTGTGCTGAGTGGCCTGTGTGAGGAACTGCAATCACTACAGAGATTAGAGGATGGTCTGCACTGCCTGATGGGTGACAAGGCATACAGGAACATGGAGCAAACATACCTGTCAGGGCAGTGGTGGGCAGTTGTCATCCATTGGTATATCCTTGAGGATATTGTCCTTTGCTTACTGCAGCCATGCAAGGGTACGGATGCATGATGCATGGTCACAGGCTAGGGTTAAGCAGGTAGCAACCCTGTAAGGGAGACTGCATCACTGAAAGAAAAACCTGTCAATGGCCATCTCCTCCTCTACATGTGGGCATTCTCATGCTTGTGGGTGACACTGTATAGGCTGCATTGCAGGAATGCCCCTACTAGGCTAACCACTCTGGACTCTGCAGTTCCATACCCTTCCAATTTCCAGCTAGCCTGCTGAGTGAAGCAGCTAGGCATAGGAATCCTTGGAGTCATGCTGTCCATCACTTTGATCATCACATAGGAGTTCCAACTAGGTTCACAGACATGTCCTCACAGTGGTACACCATCTGTCCTACAGCATGGATCCAGTTTGGACTTTGCTGTGTGATATGGTATCCCTAGCAATTTACTCCCAACATAAAATCTTCATCATAACACTGGAGGATGTGATCTCTAACTCCCCACAACCTACTACCGGCCTCAGCAGCTACCACATTCACCTCCAGTAGCACTTAGATCTATAGTAATAGTGCTGTCACCCTGTCACTTACCTGTGCAAATAGTGATGACTGTTACTGCCATTGCTTCTGTTTTGTGTTAGTAAGCTAATGTCTGGTTCACTGTACTGTAATACATAGCCTGGGCATGATAATGCTTGCATTGATATTATTCTGTGTTGTTCTTATCATGATCCATAGTCACAGACCAGGCAATGCCTCTTCACCAGTGCCACCACATATTGCACCCTACACTGCTTTGCATTAGCTACTGTTGCAGCTGCTTTCTGTAATGACATCCCACTTGACTCTTCTTCTACTGCTGCAACAGAACTATCAGCCAGTACTGTGAGGGTCCCAGATTGTATCTGCTCACATAGTACAACACTGTGTTGCATGATACAGACCACAAATGACTTAGCATACATCTCACATGTGTACAGGGTATTATACAGTCACATTGTATTTAATATCCTGCAGTGTGCCACCGATGTTTCCAGACATATGAAGTGAGCCTTCATGAATCCAAACAAAAATTCAACAATGCTCAGTGTCTACAACAGTGTGGGGTTGTATGCCATCTCCATCATGGTATAGGGGGGTACAGATGGGAATTAATCAGCCATGGTTCCAAGGCAGAACCTGCATTTACCTGTAATACAAAAGTGAATTTAATTATTAGTAGACTGTTGTCTATAGCCTGAAGACCAGCATATCAAAGGCTCCGTGGTTGTCACTATGTGTACTTAACAACTCAATGACCCTATGGAAAGTCATCCCACACAAAATGCTGGTATAACTCACCAATGTACCAGATGTGAGAATCATAGGAATTGCCTAGATGGTACATAGACACATTGCATATAATGCTCTGCACATAGACACTTTAAATGTAATACGATGTGCACAGTCACATTGTATTTAATACCCTGCACACAAGCACATTGCATGCAATATCCTGTGTACAGACATATTGTATATAACACCCTGTGTACAGAGATATTACATAAAATACCCTGTGCACAGGTACATTGTATATAATGCTCTGTGTATAGACACATTGCTTATAATACACTATGCACAGACACATTGTATCTAATACCCTGCACACAGACAAATTGTATAGAATACCTGTGTACAGACACATTAAATATAATATCCTGTGCACAGGCATATGGTATATAGTACCCTATGCACAGACACATTGTATATAATACCCTGTGCACAGGTACATTGTATATAATATCCTGTGCACAGGCATATTGTATATATTACCCTGTGTACAGGCATATTGTATATAATACCCTATGCACAGACACATTGTATATAATACCCTGTGCACAGACACATTGTATATAATATCCTGTGCACAGACCCATTGTATATAATACCCTGAGTACAGGCACATTGTATATAATATCCTGTGCACAGGCATATTGTATATATTACCCTGTGCACAGGCATATTGTATATAATACCCTATGCACAGACACATTGTATATAATACCCTATGCACAGGCACATTGTATATAATACCTTATGCACAGACACATTTTATATAATACCCTGTGCACAGGCACATTGTATATAATATCCTGTGCACAGACCCATTGTATACAATACCCTGTGCACAGGCACATTATATATAATATCCTGTGCATAGGCATATTGTATATATTACCCTGTGTACAGGCATATTGTATATAATACCCTATGCACAGACACATTGTATATAATACCCTGTACACAGGCACATTGTATATAATACCTTATGCACAGACACAATGTATATAATGGCCTGTGTATAGAAATATTGCTTATAATACCCTGTGCACAGACACACTGTATATAATACCCTGTGCACAGACACATTGTATATAATACCCTGTACACAGCCACATTGCATATAATACCCTGTGCACAGGCACATTGTATATAATAGCTCGTGCACTGACACATTGTATATAATACCCTGTGCACAGGTACACTGTCTATAATGGCCTGTGTATAGACATATTGCTTATAATACCCTGTGCACAGACACATTGTATCTAATACCCTGCACACAGACAAATTGTATAGAATACCTGTGTACAGACACATTAAATATAATATCCTGTGCACAGGCATATTGTATATAGTACCCTATGCACAGACACATTGTATATAATACCCTGTGCACAGGTACATTGTATATAATATCCTGTGCACAGGCATATTTTATATATTACCCTGTGTACAGGCATATTGTATATAATACCCTATGCACAGACACATTGTATATAATACCCTGTGCACAGACACATTGTATATAATATCCTGTGCACAGACCCATTGTATATAATACCCTGAGTACAGGCACATTGTATATAATATCCTGTGCACAGGCATATTGTATATATTACCCTGTGAACAGGCATATTGTATATAATACCCTATGCACAGACACATTGTATATAATACCCTATGCACAGGCACATTGTATATAATACCTTATGCACAGACACATTTTATATAATACCCTGTGCACAGGCACATTGCATATAATATCATATGCACAGACACATTGTATATAATACCGTGTACACAGACACATTGTATATAATATCCTGTGCACAGACCCATTGTATATAATACCCTATACATAGACACATTGTATATAATACCCTGTGCACAGGCACATTGTATATAATATCCTGTGCACAGACCCATTGTATACAATACCCTGTGCACAGGCACATTATATATAATATCCTGTGCATAGGCATATTGTATATATTACCCTGTGTAAAGGCATATTGTATATAATACCCTATGCACAGACACATTGTATATAATACCCTGTACACAGGCACATTGTATATAATACCTTATGCACAGACACAATGTATATAATGGCCTGTGTATAGAAATATTGCTTATAATACCCTGTGCACAGACACACTGTATATAATACCCTGTGCACAGACAAATTGTATATAATACCCTGTACACAGCCACATTGCATATAATACCCTGTGTACAGGCACATTGTATATAATACCTCGTGCACTGACACATTGTATATAATACCCTGTGCACAGGTACACTGTATATAATGGCCTGTGTATAGATATATTGCTTATAATACCCTGTGCACAGACACATTGTATATAATATCCTGTGCACACACCCATTGTATATAATATCCTGTGCATAGATTGTATATAAGACCCTGTGCATGGACACATTATATATAATAACTTGTACAGTTCCAGGTGATGTGCAATGTACAGGGTTTTATATTTAATACTCTGTACACTGTACAATACCTGGCAGTTGATGGAGTGGAAACCCTTCTGGGTGACATACTGGAAGCCATGTTGAGAGATGGAGCCTTGATGGCAATGTGGATACAGTCAATGACTCTCATGACCTCAGGGAAGTGGACTGTGTCATAGAATGCCTGTACAGTGGTGGCCCTGTCCACTGATGCCCAGGGATGCCAAATATTTTATTTATTTACATTTTGACTTAGTTAATCCTATTAAGTAGATCCCATTTTCAGAGGTGAGGTGAAGAAACATACAAATACAAGATATGAAATACAAATTGCATAGAACAGAATGGACAATCAGAGCATATGAAATACAAGTTACATAAAGCAAACACATCAATTGTGGCAATTGCGAACTTGTAAAGTATACTGTAAAGAATGGAGAAGCAGAAATAGACTGGGAATAGGAATAGAAAAAAAACTGTATAGCAAAGGTAGTTTAATGAAGACTGGAGTATTAAGCGAAAGGATAAAGTACAAATTAGATGGCAAGTCAAATGAATAGGCCATGATATAAGTTACAGAATAAGATGAATGTAAAAAAGTCTGGAAAAAGGGAAATTAAGTCATGGAATGTGTGATTACAATGTGATAGTGAGTTGTATAAATAAGGCCTACTGTGCAAAAGAATTTACATGAATGTTTGAAAGATGTGAAGTCTTTTGTGAGGCAAATGGAAGCATCTTCCAAGGAGTACCTAAGAAATGTCAGGGAGCTTAATCACCAACTTTGGGGGATGTTCTTTCACTCATAGTAGCTTTTTACTGGCAGATCTCAAAACTATTTTGGTTGAGTGGATTTATAAAAGTGAATAGAAGAGAAGGAAGGTCATTTGCAGCTATATGATTTTATATGTGAAAGTACGGTTAATGTATTTTAATGTATTAGACAAAAGCATCCATTTACATTTTATTGTATTGCATGCATGGGTCCTTTCAAAAGGCTGGGCACCAAATGTAGTATACAGATTCCAGTGCATGAAAAGTTGTTTTATTGAGGTTACCAATGATAGGCGTGATCGTTAAATAATTTGGGTAATAGCAGTGAGATGGCTAAAGCTTTTAATGAATGGTGATAATCAGGTCTTTATGTGGTATAGGGATACATGTCTTTTTATGTTTGTCCTTAGTTACATTGTTTTGATGTGCTCTTTGAAAATAACAGAAATATCAATGGTTATAGCAGAATACTTGTAATGAGGAACTATTTAAGGTGTGGTGCCGTTAACTTAAGTAATAGTAGTCTTGAGATGAATTTGTTGTTTGGTCAAATATAATAAGTCTGTTTTTCATCTCATTAAGTATTATTCAGAATTTATGCAGCCATAACATTAATGTATCAAATGACAACTGAAGCTGAGAAGTGAAAGAAATGTACATCTGAAGCTTTTCACATTAATTGTGGAGTCATCTGTATATTGTGTTAATTTTAATCCATTTATGTGCTAGGAGCTATCAGTAGTAAAAACACTAAAAAGTAGTGGACAAATGTTTTTGCAGAATATAGCAACCGTGTACAGAGCAATAGGTCAAGGCCAAGGGAGCCCGCAGGATTTTTTGCAGGGGGGGGGTGCAAACCCAAGCCCGCCCACACTGCCCCACACCCTATGCTGCCCCGCCCACGCAGCCATTCCAGTGTCCCATTACTTGGCTATTTCACCCCATTTTATAGAAATTGTTCAAATCTCTGTGTGCATACTTGTTTTATGCTTTACTTCTACAATGACTACAGATATCTGGATTTCATTTACAACTTTTATTTCAAATTTTATAGCACAAACACTGACAGACATTTACTAAACCTAAACAAAGCAATAGTCTTACAATGAAAACAGACTTAGCATTAAAACTTCTCTACCTTTGAAACCCACATTCACTGAAACAGCATCGAAACCCACATTTCACGAACATGCATCTGGCCAGTGGCAGGGTAAGTTTACCTTTGGCCCGTTTCCAAATCATAGGCTCCTTGCACACATTTTTAGAAACATGCAAGAGTTCTTCGATTCACCTTCCTGACTATTATACTACATAATAATTGAATTATATCCCTTGTATAACACAGCACCACTTGTTAGAGTGTGTTTTAAATTTATAGTTCTGAGCATCTTTCCTTTAAGCAATGAAACAAATCATATGAACCAATAATGACAGCCTGCCCAATTCAGAACATTTCAACCATAAAGGAACACTCAAACTTCTGTCATAAAATCCACCAATATCAATCAGTATGCAGAATCTCTGCAGAAGTAAAAGTCATCTGAATAATTCTACATTAAAGAGATCTGAAACCAATGAAGAGGTTGTTGCTAGAAAAAACTTTATATTTCAGTGTTTCATTTACAAATTCAGTGCCTGTTGCCCTTGAAGAATAAATTGCATGTGCTACATTAAAATAAATGGTAAGTTGATATATTGCAATACGGAATGGGTGGCAGGCTGAAAAGCAGGTTCATAGTTATTAGGTGTCTCATCCAAAGGAGGACATACTAAGAACTGTAGTACCATACCCCCTTAAAATACAAATGTACATGCTGTATGAATAGAACCTACAGCCCTTTGCATCAAGATGCATGTATGCTACCTGCTGTGCTAACACTGCTTTAAAATTCTATATCACAATAATGATACCATTTGCTAAACAAAACAGCTGCACATAAATTCCACCTGTTAGAGCTAACTAGGGCATTTCTCTCTGTCACACACACACCTCAACCTTAGTGCAAGAAATACATAAATAGATTGATTTTTTTTCAAAGTTACAACTGTAAACTCTGTGACCATGGTGTGCATTTGTTTTTGACAGAAAGGTATAAGGGAACTCATGGCTATATATATAGTTGAATCTCTCTGTACTGAAGTACTCCCTACCACGATTCTGCTTTAATAGTGTGTTTGCATTCAGAAACGTGTTACAACAACTGTAAACTCTGTGTGACCATGGTGTGTGTGTGTTTTTGACAGAAAGGGCTATGTATATAGTTGAATCTCTGTACTGAAGTACTCCCTACCATGATGCTGCTTAACTAGTGTGTTTGCATTCAGAAACGTACAGTTTTTATACTGAATTTTTATAGCTACATGAATTAGAAAATAACCAATTTCCTTTTCAGAGCCTAAAAAAAAAAAGTTCACTCCTTACAAGCACTGCTTCCCCTGGAAAACATATATATATATATATATATATATATATATATATATATATATATATATATATGCATCAGAGACCTAGTTCAAGACAGATGACAGCACTCCTTTAATGCAGGATTTCAATACCTGCCACAAGTTCAGGCCTATCACCCGAGATGAAAAGGTGATGGTGTCTACATATTCTTAAACAACATTTCATCTCCAGACTTGCTATGTGAGATAATGATGTGGAATTCCTCTGCATCCAGCTTAGCATTAACAAAACTCCTTACTGTGTCATACCTAACTATAGGGCCCCTCTATGTACTCCATCAGTCCATATCGCCTAACTAACTAATATGGTGTCCCTATGCATTAAGCCAACATCATTATTCTAGGAGACTTCAATGACATTTTCTTCCAAAATTGCCATTTTGAGGAAGGATTATTAGGGGAGAGCAACATTTTGAGCCAAAATTGGGGACAATGGAGAGGTTTGGATATTCCTAATTCTACAAAGAGATTTGCACATACCTCTCAACCTCTTAATGCAGGAAATCTGGACAAGGCTAAATATATTGGGGGAACATACAAACACTACTAAAAATTGCTCTTGTATAAACTTGACAGTTGATAGAATAACAGGTCTTGCATTAGCATGCATTTTTCTGAAGGTTATGACGTCTGAAACTCAAATGTCTGTCATTTAGTGACTTCATTGTATGAGGAACAAACCAAAAATAAGAAGCAAATATCTATTCATTCTGCAAAGATATGGACAACTGAGAGGTATAGTTCAACCAGGGCTATCAGAGTTTGCTCCAGTATCACATAGTCCCAACACATCAGCGAACCAAACACATAAATACACAAAAACATACTTGGAGGCTCTGAATAAAAATCTACCTAAGCAACAGAGACCTCCAAAGCAGACATCCAAGCAAACGCTACCTCAAAACAAAACATGCACAACACATAGCCCACAAAGTCAGTGTGCCAAGCAGCCACAGCCCTTAAGGCTGAATAACACACCTGATACTCTTGTAATAGATGACTCTACTGTCGGACACACTGACGTCCCGCTCACCAGGCTGAATAAAGAGAAGGTCACTGTGAGCTGCCTGTCGGGTGCTAGGATCTGCCACATAATGCAAGCACTCAGGTCACTCCAAAGCAAATACAAATATGACTCAGTCATTGTACATGCTGGTGTGAATGACCTGAGACGTACCTCCCTGGACTACATGAAAAGAGACATAGAGGAGCTCTATGATCATGTAGCCCAGGCTGGTATGACCCTGACCTTGAGCAGCATCTTACCCTCACCTAGAATGATGCCACAGTACAAAGACAAAATGATCGATTTTAACAACTGGCTAAAATTTTGGTGTCATTCAAAGGGGATCCAGTGTCTGTCAGCCTGGGATGACATGCTCGACATGCCAAGATGCTTCGCTAGGGACGGCTTGCACCTGTCACCACTGGGCTTTCGGATATTGGCAAAGGCTCTTGCCACCCCCATAGTGCCTTTTTTAGGCAAGGCTCAAAAGTCAAACCAACCCCCATAGACAGCACAAGGAACAAGAAACTAAGGGTAATGCTGCTAAATGCCAGAAGTCTTAACCTCAAGATGCACGCACTCGAATCTCTCCTCAGTATGGAGAACATCGATATCTGTGCAGTGACAGAAACCTGGTTCAAGGCTCCAGAGAGCACCCCAGCACTACCAGGCTATACCTCATATCATGCTTTTCGGCCCCAAAACCCAGACCGAACCACAAAAGGAGGGGGAGTTTCCATATTTATCAAGGATATCCACACCTCCAGGTTAGTGGCATTGCACGAAGTATCGGAGACCATCCATGTGCAACTAACAGTGGGCAAGACTGCTTTTCAGTTTATAGCATCCTACAGACCACCCTCTCAAAGTCAGGAATCCCACTCGGCTTTCCTGAAAACATTGGAGAACATGAAGATCTCTCCGAACACCATTATATTGGGTGACTTCAACTACCCAAACATTGACTGGGAGCACTACTCAAGTCCCAGCACCTTAGGCCAAAGGTTCCTGGAAATTATAAACTAAAATGCTATGGAACAACTCGTCACCACTCCCACAAGAGGGGACAACATACTAGACCTGATCATTACCAACATGGGGAATCTATGCTCCACACCAGAAGTATATCCCTCATTGGTAAGATCAGACCATAAATTAATTTCACTGGATGTCCACATCACGACCCCACCCCCAGCCTAGAAAACCACAGTGAAAAACTTCTCAAAAGCGAACTTCTGACTTCTCAAAACCGAAGTGGAATCCTTCAAGGCCCCAGGGCCAGTGGAAACTATGGCCCAAACTGCAGAATCCTATATAAATGCATTCTATGGACATCTCCAGGAATGCATGGATCATGCTATCCCAAACAAAACCAAGACCCAATCATCCAAAGGCAGGCGTCCAGTCTGGTGGACCCCTGCCATAAATAAACTGTACAAACGAAGGAGGAAGCTACTATATGATAGAGCAAAATCTCTAATAGGAAAGGCATCTCTGATCAGTACTAGCAAAAAATTACGATCCCTTATAAAATCCTCCAAGGCCAGCTTCGAGAGAAAAATTGCACAGGACACCAAAGACAATCATAAGGCTTTTTTCAGTTATGTTAGAAACCTGGGATGCAACTCCCAGACTTGTTCTGAGTTGATTCTAAATGACAAAAAATACACTGAACCCACAGACATTGCCAATATCCTGGCAGACAGGTTCAGTGCAAACTTCTCCCCCCCCTCCCCCTCTCCTCCCCAAAAGACCAAGTATCTATCCCGGCAGAGGGCTGCCTCCCAGACATCTCTGATGCTCAGGTGAAGGCTGCCCTCTCCAAAGCAAAAAACACTGCTTCCATGGGACCAGATAGTGTCCCAGGTTGTGTCCTACATGAACTCCAAGAGGAACTAATCCCTCAAATAAAACAGCTATACAATCTCAGCCTCACTACAGGATATGTGCCCACAGAATGAACAGTGGTCCCACTCCACAAAGGTTGAGCCTCTACGGACCCTGGAAACTATCGCCCCATAAGCCTGACTAGCTTAGTCTGCAAGGCTATGGAGAGGATCATCATGGAGCTCATAAACAAAGACATTGGGGACCTACAGACACTAGATCCTACCCAGTTCGGCTTTGTCAAGGGCAGATCCTGCCTTTTGAACCTGGTTGATTTCTTCGAAACAGTCACCAAAGCCATAGATGAAGGGACAGTAGTCCACACAGCCTATCGGGACCTTGCAAAGGCATTTGACACAATACCCCACTCGGGCATCATAGATAAGCTATCCAGCTTAAATATAAACCCCTAAGTCACAAGATGGGTCACAGACTGGCTCAAAGACAGAACCCACAGAGTGAGAGTTGCTGGAGCCATGTCAGACTCGAAACCGGTCACAAGTGGCATCCCACAGGGTTCTGTCCTGGGACCACTCTTGTTCGGTATATACTTTTCCGAGGTACAGGCAAACGTGGGAGGACTATGGCTCACCAAGTTCGCAGACGACTGCAAATTGGGCGCCATAATCGACTCTCCAGCTGACACAAACATCCTTCAAAAAGGTCTCACAGAGACAGATAACTGGTGCCAGTGCCATGGTTTAAAGCTAAAAACCAAAAAATGTATAGTCATACCCTTTGGCAAAAACAATGTGCCCACAAATTACCACATAGGCGGAAACCCATTAAGTACAGAGAAAGTTATTAGGGACCTGGGGACCCAAGTTGATGGCAATCTCTCCTTTGAAAACCACATTGCCAAAGTGGTTAGAAAGACCTTCTACATAGCCCACCTCATCACGAAGGGTTTCACATCTAGATCAAGAGAGGTAATCGTGCCCCTTTATTCATCCCTCATCAGGCCCATCATAGAATACAATGCCCCTTTTGGGATGTACCTTACCCGACACCTGCAGCAATTAGAAAGACCCCAAAAGTATCTCACCAAGAGGATCAAGGGTCTCAAACAGATGCCATATGCTGCTCGGTTAAAAAAACACCAGCTCTACTCAGTTGCATATCGCCTACTTCATGGCGATCTATGCCTGACATACAAAGCTATGTCAAATCCAGAATTAATGGACATGCTCCACCTCAGTAAATCTAAATCCCTTAGAGCCACACGCTCGAGGGACTTGAACCTCAGCACAGAAATAAATAGAACTTGCTGGAGGGACAGGTTCATAACCCAGAGGCTCCCTTTGCTCTGGAATAGAATTCCAGTTCATGTGAGGCAGAGCACCTCACTGAATCTCTTCAAGAAGAATCTCGATAGGTGGATGGGGGATCGTAGGTTTGTCCCAGGGATTACTCCCGTGTCACTATTAGACAGAGGCACAGTAAACTAAAACTTAAAAAGGGCAGAGTATACTCAAATCAAGGGGTGGCATAAGCCATACAGAATCGGGCTAGGCTTATAATTGCCCCAGGGCAGATAGCCTAGTATGAACTTATGAACCTATGCTACCCCCCCCTCACAAAATCATGGTCAAATGGAGCCTCCTCCCTGCAGCCATTCCAATGTCCCATTCCTTGGTTATTTTGCCCCATTTACCATAAACACTGTAATGTGCATACTGCTTTACTTCTGCGATTATTTAGATTTCATTTGAAAGTTTTATTTTGCATTTTACAGCACAAACTCTAATACATATATGTTAAACAAAGTAATGCAGTCTCACAATGAAAATAGACTTAACATTAAAACTTCTCTGCCCTTGAAACTCACATGCATTGAAACAGCATTGAAACCCACTTTCAAAGAAAATACATTTTGCCAGTGGCAGATAAAAATTAACTCTGGGCTGTCTTCAGAATCATAGGCCCCTTGAACATAACATACACATGCTCTTTGATACACCTTCCTGACTGTATTACATTACATTCCTTGTACAATACAGTACAGTTGCCAGAGGGCATTTTAAATTTATTGTTTTGAACATTTTTCCGGTAAACAATGAAACAAAAGGCATACACCAATGACAAAACTGCCCAATTCAGAACATTTCCATCATAAAAAGTCTACTCAACCTTCTATAGTCCACCAGTATCAGTAAAAAAATATGCACAATCTCTGAAGTAGTAAAATCCACATTAAAGAAATTTGTAACTAAAAGAGGTTGCTGCTAGCAAACAACTTTATATGTCATTGTTTCATCTACAAATAAAGTGCCTGTTGCCCTTGAAGAATAAATTGCCTTTGTTGCATGCAATAAAAAAATAAGCTAGTAATACCGCAATAGGGAATGGATAGCAAACTGATAACAGGTTCATAGTTACTAGGTATCTTTGCCAAAAAGGACTGCAGCATCCACCCCCTTTACAACACAGTACAGTATCAGCAATGCATCTCGCTACTGTGGGAGTAGAACCCACAGCTTTCAGCATCAAAAGCAAGTACACTATCTGTTGTGCTATTAACAATGCAAGCAGACTAAACATAAGCAGCACTAAACTTTTGCTCCCCTGCAGCTCTCAGCTCCTTATAAAATCTACTCGACACTCAGCTATATCTCTGAACTTTGCAGCACAAGAAATCTGGAAAAAGCCAAAATTTATTGGGGGGGGGGGGGCGGACAAAAGGCCAAAAACCAGGAACACATTTTAAACATTGCTTGTATAATGTTGGAAAGTTGCTAGAATAAAATGCTCCATTACCACCATACATTTCACTGCCACGTCTTGAACCCAGGGGACCCTGTCCAAAACAGTCAGAGCAACATACCACTACACCAAATCAGCTGTTTTGTGAAAGAACGACTGAAACCTAAATGGCTACCATTTAGTGAATTCAGTTCTTACCATAGCACAGCTGTCAACCTCTTAACACAAAATATCCGAACAAAGCCAATACCGGGTGAATACAGCCCCCAAACATTCAGTGAATTCAGTTCTCACCATAGCTCTCAACCTCTTAGCAAAAAACACCCGGACAAAGCCAGTAATGGGGTAATATAGCCCCCAAACATATGCAGTGAATTCAGTTCTTACCATAGTTCTCAAGCTTAGCACAAAACCTGGATGAAGCCAATAATGGGGGGGGTACAGTCCCAAAGACAGTGATACATTTCAAATATCCATCTTGTACACTTAGAAAATTGCTAGAATAAAAGCTTTTGTTACCATGCACTTTCTGAAGAATATGAAGTCTGATGATATTCAAATGTGTCATTTTTTTAACATTTGTTAACCAGGAAAGTCTGACTTGGGGAAAAAAAGCTAATTTTTAGCAGAGGCCCAGGGAGAAACAAACACTCTAGACAGCCAAGAATCAAACCAGAGAACACGTAGCTGTCAGGCAACAATGCTACCACTGTTTTTTACAAATGGTGGTGGGTAGGGAATTAAGGCTCTTACCACTTGGCCCCAAGGGACAGGGTTCAAGCCTTATTCTCTACCCACCACCATGTAGCACCTGGGGCATTTCACACACGCACACAACTTTACTGAGCTTGACATAACAAACAGGAAGCTCTTTACAGTCATAATTGCCTCATACAGTTACTCCACAGCAGAACACAAGCTACTTCAAACCCTTGTTATGTTGCATCTATTTCTCTTTCTATAAGCTTGTATTGTAATAATATCCCTTCTGTATCAAACAAGAATAAGAATCTTATTCAGCTTAAGGTTAAGAGAGCAAGGAATGTAGCTTATTCAATTCCAGCTTATTGCATTTTTGCCCCAGTATGACAAAAGCTAATCCTGGACTGTTTCCTTTACCTATCTGCAGCTTCTTCTGTTCTGTCACTCTTTGCTCAAATTTGATACCTACCTATCTTCATTCTTGGTACTTCCTGTACCTTCTTTAAACTTGGTTATATTCACTTAGCTTAACATGATATAAGAACCAAAATACACAAAATATTTTATTCTTCTTAGGACTGAAAAAGAAAATTCTGTAATGCTGCATGTCAATACATGACCTGATACTCAAAAGGTATTCAAACCAAGCTAGTAAACAAATAAGCTATATTGTTTAGTATTCACCGCACATCTGAGTAGTGCTTACTTCAAAACAGTCCATTTTTTCCTAACATGCATATATACTACAAGCAGCAGAGTAGGGCAATGTATTCTGCACTGTAACATAAATAAAACATTAAAAGCTTCAAAAGAAAGTACTACACATTTACAGAAATATCTACAAGCCTTTCATCTTACAATGAAAAGAAATTAGGTTATTTTCCATACCTGAAACAGAAATGTCCTCCTGTTACAACACTGTCCTGTTGATTAAAGTAGTTATTTAAGACAATATGCTGGTCAAATTTTCATATATGTTTTCTCTGAGGCTTTTGAAATGAAGTATATCTAAAATTTAAGATGAGAATGTCACTACAAAACTATGGCTGCTCCTGTAGAAATTTATATGCAGTCTGTTCTTATGCCCTTTTTTCAAATGAAAGAAATACATTTCTTGTTTCTTATTTTCAAAATATGTATACAGTATATGTAATATGGCTTGGCATCGTACTTGATGGAACATCAAATCCAGCAATGATGAAAAGAAAATACTAAAAATCACAAAACCTACAGTAACAAACTTCCAGATCTGCCCCATCAGTACGCATGTTAGTGCTTGTTTTTGGGTCTGGAGCAATATGGAATTTTGGAAGATGATTTTTGCAATAGTGTTGTTTTTTTGGCAATGTAATTTTTTTGTGATTTTTCTTGGTATTGCTGGATTTGAAGCTTTATCTTTCGAGCTTGTGACAGACAGCGAACAATATGAACATATATTTGTGTTTGTGTGTGTCTGTGTGTGTGTGCGCGCATGCACAAACAGTCACATACACACACACACACACACACACACACACACACACACACACTTACTCTGAAAGTGCCCCATCTTCCGCTCGTTTCCTCCCGCTTGCGAATCCGTCCATTTCAGTTCCCGCTCGCGGTCCCATTTTCCACTTGCGAACCCCAAAACCATCCGTCCATGTGAGTTCCCGCTCGCAAAACTTGAAAATATGTGCGCGATGATGTCAGCATGCCTGCAGCCATTCTTCTTAAAGAAGAACGCATGATGTCAGCACGGACTTCTTTCTTCTTAAAGAGGAACGTCCAAAAAAAAAAAAAAAAAAAAAACCAAAAAAAAAAAACTTTTTTTTTTAAATTATAACATTAGTCAGCCAATTCCAGGGGGGTGCAAGTGCACCCCCTTGCACCTGCCTGTGGGCGCCCTTGGTCAAGGCACATAAACAGCAAATCAACAATGGCATACAGCAAAGTAAGACAAAAGGATGTGTACCGGTGTGGCCACAGAACACAGAAACGTACAGCAAAGCATGATATAGGCATGTGTACTAGTATGGCCACAGACCACAGCAATGTACAGCAGAGAAACAAACAGGAATGTGTGCTTTTAAGGCCACAGTAGACTTCAAAGTATATAAGAGAATAACACAAGAATGTACACCAGTGTGGACATAATGATCAACAATGTACAGCAGAGCATGCTATAGGAATGTGTAACAGTGTGATCACAGTGCATGGCAATGTACAGCAGAACATGGTATAGGAGTGTGCCACAGTATAACCACAGTGCATAGCAATGTACAGCAGAGCATGGTATAGGAATGTATCATAGTGTGACCACAGTACAGAGCAATGTACAGCAGGGCATGTTATAGGAATGTGTCAGAATGTGACCACAGTGCCCAGCAATGTACAGCAGGGTATGTTATAGGAATGTGTCAGAGTGTGACCACAGTGCCCAGCAATGTACAGCAGGGCATGTTATAGGAATGTGTCAGAGTGTGACCACAGTGCCCAGCAATGTACAGCAGGGCATGTTATAGGAATGTGTCAGAGTGTGACCACAGTGCCCAGCAATGTACAGCAGGGTATGTTATAGGAATGTGTCAGAGTGTGACCACAGTGCCCAGCAATGTACAGCAGGGCATGTTATAGGAATGTGTCAGAGTGTGACCACAGTGCCTAGCAATGTACAGCAGGGCATGTTATAGGAATGTGTCAGAGTGTGACCACAGTGCCCAGCAATGTACAGCAGGGCATGTTATAGGAATGTGTCAGAGTGTGACCACAGTGCCCAGCAATGTACAGCAGGGTATGTTATAGGAATGTGTCAGAGTGTGACCACAGTGCCTAGCAATGTACAGCAGGGTATGTTATAGGAATGTGTCAGAGTGTGACCACAGTGCCTAGCAATGTACAGCAGGGTATGTTATAGGAATGTGTCAGAGTGTGACCACAGTGCATAGCAATGTACAGCAGGGCATGGTACAGTAATGTGTCACAGTATGACCACAGTGTGCAGCAATGTACAGCAGGGCATGGTACAGTAATGTGTCACAGTATGACCACAGTGTGCAGATTTAACCAAGATAAGCTCACAAAGGCATGACATATAAAAAAATTCTTGGACGTGAGCTTTTGAAAATATTATTCATAGCAATTAGTTCCATTAGGCAGATATACTATTACAGATCACTCGCACACCAGCCATGTTGAGTAAAACTAACTATATGTAATATTGAAGAGCATGATTGGAACATCCCAGGTATGTGCCAGAAGATTCCTCATATGAAAACATAAGTACTAGCTAAACCTTTCAGTATAAAACTCTTATTTATGCAAGAATATGCATAAACAAAACACAAGTAGACATATCTATATCACAACATAAAATAGGCTAACAAGGCAATATATACAGAAGTAAAACTGTATAAAATGTTTTCATAAATTAGCAAAATGCATCTATATGCACATGCATAATAGCACTCAGGTAACCTATGCCTCTCTGCTAAGCATTAAATATTAATGGCCCGTTTTAGAAGCAGTGCCTGCTATGTTTCATGCCATCATCCACCATATTACAGATGGGTTCTCCTGTAACTGAAATACCACTACCTCCATGACCATAACACTGTAAACCACTGCTGTATGAATGAAGATGCCATTTGATAAATCTGTTTTAATTTGTATTAGAAATAAATGATAGCCCTAATGGAGATCAAATGTTTTCCTATCAGATATTAATATTAATATTAATATTAATATACAGGTAAATTTCAATAAAAATCAAATACATGGCTTCACACATACTCAGCCAGCAGAAAGCATGGACGAAAAGAAAAAAAACAAATGACAACCATCTTGTTTACAGTAGCAAAATGCAATTATATAGCTAGTGTCAAATAAACAAAAAAAGTAAATTAAAAGAAAAAAACTCAAGTAATAAAGGTTAACTGCAACAGCACTTATAAGGACTTGCCATTTTACTTTTCCCTGGCTAACTGTGGCTTAAAAGCTATGCTTAGTAAGTGTGCAAAAAGAAACAAACTAAATGTAATAAAATGACTTGTATGGAGGGGATAGAAAGTGAGGGAGAGAGATGGCGAGTGAGAGA